>NC_057811.1:260674693-260895104 GCF_018294505.1 Triticum aestivum
GTGTTATATTGCTCATATCATGCATATGTTGTCTTGCATTGCCATGCCATCTGCTTAGATTAGACATGCTTTGTGTGAATGCCTCCTGTTTGCTTTCTATATCAGATATGTGAATTATGCAATGGCATGTTTTTCAGCCAGTTACCATATATGTGAATTATGCACCGCCATGTAGCCAGGCATCATATATGTGAATTATCTCATGCCATCTTTTTTTCATTACGTATTCCATTTGTCGACAATCTGTGTATATTGAACTACTCTTCATGTGTATCAGCCATTTGAGCTAGTTATGGAAAAATCAGGAGTGAAAATAAGGTCTTAAGAGCAGGCAATGGTACCTGTTGAAGCATATATCTCGATGGTTATAGGGAGCTCCTCAGAGGAGGATTCAGAGACAGATGACCAGTCCTATATCCCAGCTAAGGTGTATGCTCTAAGTTGCAATGTTTATATTTCTCATATCATGCATATGGTGTCTTGCATTGCTTAGTTTAGACATCATATGCACAATATAGAATTCCATCTGCTTAGTTTAGAGATCATACATGCGAGTGCCAGCTGCTTAGTATATGAATCAATTATGTCAATTATATCATGCCATCCTGTATACTTAGACAACATGTATGTGAATTATTTCATACGAACCTATTTTAGAAAGACATCATATAGTTTTGTCATGTCATCCTGTTTAGATACTCATCATATGTTGAATTATGCCATTATATCTTGTTAAGTTATCCATCATATATCTGAAACTGTGTCATGTTATCCTGTTTAGTTAGGCATCATATATGTGAAATTGTGTCATGCTGTCATGTTTGGTTAGACAACATATATGTGAATTACCACATCTGTCTATCATACAATGTCTGTACATTCAATTTCTTTTCTTGTTTATCAACCATTTGAATTGGAGGGGGTGATGGCAGTATCTAAGAGAGCAAAAACCCATTCTTCACAAAAGACAGTGCTACCCGTCGATGCAGATAGAACCATGGTTGTACTGGCCCACAAACTAGCCCCGCCACACATAATCGAGACTCTTCCAGATTGCACACTTACATTGTTGGGCAGAGAACCAGCTACAACCCATCTAACCCCAACCCCAGCGGATAGTAACCCACTTCTAGTTGACAAAGCACCATGTCCACCACAGAGTACCCCCACACGAGCGGTTTGTAAAGCAACTGCAGTGCCCAAAGCACGAAGACCACCACAGCGAACCCAAACTCCATGTTTAAAGCAGAAGAGCAGCTGTTCTCAGGTCAGATTCTGTAGCTATGGTCCATACTCCTTTGTTGTTGCCTCACTTTATTTACTCATACCAACAATTTTCGAATTTGAAGGATCCAATTGAAACTCCAATGGTGCAACAGGTATGTTTTAAACCTATTTCTTTAACTGGATTGCTGTTCTAACTTCTTGCTCTATGTTGATTTTAGTTTCAGTTGTATAAACAGTTATGTTCTCATGTGATGCACATTACAAGTGTTGCAAATGTTGTGTAGTTTCTCACACTTATATTCTGTCTATGCTGCTGTGTCTTACAAATATATGAGTTGAACTGTGTCTCTATCTTGATTTGGCAACATAAACTAGAATGATATGGACAATACAGTGACCATAGTACATAGATATATGTTTGTTTCATGATGTTATCCTGTCCACCTTACTACTGAACCGGTTCACCAAAATGAGTTTCGTATACTACATGTTAAACCTGTGATGTGTCTGCTTGTTTCTCTTGTAGTATGCGAACAAAATATTAGAGAAGAGCACCCCACAATGCAATGCTAGAGAAAGTAATGCAGATAAGGTTCAAGATAGTGAGACAACCCTGTTGGTCTCTAAGAAAGGTGATAAAAATGATCTTGTAGACAGTGAGAAAACCCCACAATCCTGCATTGATGTAGTGTTCGAGTTACTGGCTAGTACCGCTGGCACAAGCTCTTCGAACTCGCTGCCTGAATCACTTCGGCTTCTTCAGTCTTAGCTACAAGTTCAAAGGCATCAGTCAATTGTGCTGCGGCAAGAAGTCGAAGGACTGAGGATGTCCCTGCAGAATTCAGATGCATACTTTCTTGTGCAACAGCAAGCGCTGGAGGATTTAAGCGCCAAACAATAGAAAGTTAATAAGCTTGCTAAGCATCTTGCCAGCATTATGGGTGCCCAGGATATTGTTTCTTGAGTTGTTCTGAAGTGGTTTCAGTTCTGGACTTGTTTTCTTGCAGCGTTTATTTGCACTGGTCACCAACTTTGACAACCAGTGTATGTGATATGCTACTTTGTTCCCTATATTTGCACAGGTGGCGAACTTTGATGCCCAGTGGATGTAATATGTGTAATAGTCGTGATAGCCGAGCGTAAGTTGCTTGCTTATTTATTTCCTTGTTATCTTGTTTATTTGTTTGCTTGTATTCAGTGCAGTTCTTTTTCCGCGGTTTGCTAGTGGCCACAATAACCTATTTTTAAAACTAGCCCACAATAACCATGAGCTACATATTTACTATAGTGAACCTGGGCCTCCTACGGGCCGTAGAAACAATGGGCCTTCTACGGGGAGTAGCATCAATGGGCCTTCCACGGGCCGTATGATCTATTGGCCAAACATGGGCCAATAACGGACCGCATTATGGGCCTTAAACGGGCTAGAGTTGGAATCGTCCGTTCGTGGGCCGACCATAACGGGTTGTCGTTAATCGGCCGTACTTGATGACGCTATGAAAACGGCACAATAGATTAACGGGTCACAAACGGGCGGACTGTAACCACGGGCTGAATTTGGCCCACAATCAGAAAAGGCCAGTAACAGGCCATAAGTAACCGAATGCTGGAAATGACCCCAAGAATAAATGGGCCCTAAGAAGGCCGAAAGATAACACGAGCTTGAAATGGCCCAATGGAATAATGAGCCGTTAATGGGTATAAAGCGATATACTGTTCATTATGGGCCAGTTTCACCACGGGCTGTTAATGGGCCAAGAGTTACCAAGTGCCTCATATGGGCCGAAAGACGTCATGGGCCAGACATGGGCCGAAAGTTACAATAGGCTGGAATCATATTGGACGGCCCACATGACGCTACTGGGCCTAATTCGGATAGGCCGTAACGGGCCCTGGGTTAGCGAGCTGTAAATGGGCTATGTGCGAACAGGCAGTTAACAGGCTTTCCGTGGGCCGGCCGGTTATCTTTTGACCAAGTCAAACGGGCCAGCCTTTTCACAGGAATGGGACTCTCTTGGGTCGTGCTACGTGTCGATGTATCATTGGCGTATTCTGTCCAATGAGTGGATGACATCTGTCTCAACGGTGAGCCGACACGTGTTTCCTCCGGCCAATGATAATTTTACACGTGGGAAATCCCCATTGGTCTGGGCTGTTAACGGGTTATTGGATCCAAACCGGAACCCGATAGCTTAACGGCGGCCCGTTATGGTGGATGCCACGTGTCGGTCACCCTTGACGAAAGCACTTCTATGACGCGCGATTTATCGTCATGGAAGTGGACACTTCCGTGATGATAGTTTTAGTAATGTCATGGAACACTTCTACGACAGCACAGGTATGACTATCTTGATTCTGTCATAAAATCGTCATGGATGTACATGCATGACAGAAAACGTGACCTACTGTGACAAACACGTATCATCACGGAAGTGTATTTTTTTGTAGTGTAGATAAGATGTTATTTGATCAACAACCTATTCTTAAACACAATTTGCCTCTTGAAACTCTAGGAGGCCCTACTCCACCTAAAGGTGATCCTAGGTTTGAATTAAAATAATTGCCTGATACAATGAAATATGCTTATCTTGATGAAAAGAAGATATATCCTGTTATTATTAGTGCTAACCTTTTAGAGCATGAAGAAAAGAGATTATTAAAAACTCCGAGGAAGCATCGTGCTGCTATTGGATATATTCTTGATGATCTTAAGGGCATTAGTCCCACTCTATGTCAGCATAAAATTAATATGCAACATGATGCTAAGCCAGTTGTTGATCACCAATGATGATTAAATCCTACTGTCGGTGCAGCAAACATTCACGTTTGCTAACAAAACTCATGCATAGGCCTGCTGACGATCATACATCCAGCACCAATGCGTGACATAAAGATAAGCCAGAGACGCCGCTCTTCGTGAAATCAAGGAGAGCATTAAGAAGAACAAGCTTGCAAAAGGCCACCTTAGGAAGACCTCCCTTGCCGGGCAAGAGATCCTGGCCGGGTCGAGGCCGCACCTAAGGAGAAGGCCAGTTCGTCCCGGCAGGGTTGCCGGCACCGCCAAGACCAGGACACGCCAAGCTCTTTTGTCAGGGAACCTTCACCAAGACGCCACCGCTCCACCTCATCGCACCCAAATCGATAATCAGTGCGGTGTCAAGGTATTAAGCAACTAGGTGGATACTATCAAGCATGTGGTAGCATGATAAGAAGAGATTAGCTTTATTGACACCCGTCCAGAGGACATGTCACGCTAATAAGAAGAGGCAGATAAGCGGCGTGGCAGGGTTGATGGGCTTCAACCTCAGCACGACACCTAGCATTTAATGTACTTTGTCCTAATTGCCAGAGTTAGGTATGATAGCACAGTTAGCTATCTAATCGCATTCAAATGACTGTTTTGCCATTGTGGTCTCCCCTTCAGCTATAAAAGGAGGCTCGAGGCAACCTAGCAAGGGGTTCGAACTTTTTGACCCCCACTCTTCTACGTGCGTAGTTGCACTCAGGCACCCTTGCCGGGCTAGCGCGCTTCGTGTCTCCGTCTTTCTCAAGTTCAATCCACCACAGTAGGAGTAGGGTTTTATGCTACAAAGCAGCCCGAACCTGGGTAAAAGAGAGCTGTCCATTGCCGCGCTGTCACCTACTGCCTCTGCTCTTTGTGCAACATGGTCGTCCCCTTGCCGAACCACAAAGGGGCACCCATGCCCCATAGGTCATCATGCTTCCATGCCGACATCTTTGGTGCGCCAGGTAGGGGGCATCGCTTGTGCAAACCTGAAGTAGTAGCCAGCGCATCAATCTTCGTCAAACTTCATCATCCATAGCTCAAAAGAAGCAAAGTGGAGCGGGGGCCAGGGCCACAGGCGCAGCCAACCTCTTCAACGTGCCGCCGGTCATGGAGACACTCAGCTTCCTCCCGCTCAACCAACACGACGTCGATGCCTACTCTGGTGCGAGCCAAGACCCACCGGCCGCATTGTCTAGAGGGGCAGAGACGGGGCGTGCACCTCGTCCCACGTCGGGCGAGCGCAAAAACACCCCGATCGGCGCTGTCGAAGCACAACACCCATGCCCGCACGGGAAGAGCCCAATCGACCAAGAACCTGGTCGCCAAGAACAGCTCGGGTCGCATCACATCCCTCTGGCAATGGGCCGGAGGCGGCAAGAGCCCAACAACGCTCCTTCCGGCTCGTCCAGAAGTCGAGCGATGTTGCGCTCTGCTGCCCACGCCATGCCAGAGATGGCGGCCAAAGCAATAGCGAGAGCTCATTGTTGCTGGATTTTCCACCAGCAGTAGACAAGATGGACGAGTGGAGGGCTACCATCCAAAGTCTCCTTGGATTTGCTGAGATCAACAAGTCACCATGTGCAGAGCCATCGCGATGCCGCAAGCGACGCCAGTTGCCCACGCTGGTGGTCAAGATGGGAGGACCGCAGCGAGCTCAACAACCCCAAGATATTGATGATCACGATGAGGCATCAATGGCTTAATCTAACCCACGACTCCAGCAAGATCAACGACAAGTGTTGAGAGACAGGAGGAAGGAGGACACTCGCGTCACCATTGAGCAGCATCGTGAGACACGCCGTCAGTCAAACAGGCGTAATGGAGCCGATGTCGACAAACATGCGCCAGTGCTGGCTGGTACCTGCCTTACGAAGTAGGCTACCCGGCCTTCACTCGCGAGCTGCGGCAAGTCTAGTGGCCATCCTCTCACACCTTCAAGCCTGACTTACCAGAGAATTATGATGGAAAGCTAAACCCGACAGAGTTTCTAGGCATCTATATGATTGTCGTTTCAAGCCTCCGGGGGAAGGAATGAAAAAGTGCTTACCAACTACTTCCCGCTGGCTCTCATGCCAAATGTGAGGTCCTGGCTGATGCACTTGCCGGAGAATTCCATCTCCTCTTGGGCAGATTTGTGCAACCAGTTCATTGGCGCCTTTACAGGTGGCCACCAAGAACCAGGGCGGCCTAGTGACTTACAAACCCTTCTGCATAAAGAAGGAGAGAGTTTGCACAAGTATTTGCATATGTTCAGCCGAGTGCACCACAACATTCCAAAGATACACCCGGCAGCTATGATTGATGCATTTCATACAAATGTGCACAACCGCAGAATGCGGGCCAAGATGAATGTTCAGTTGCCCAAAACTATTAGCGAGCTCTACACATTGGCGGATAAGTGCGCTCATGTTGAAGAAGGGAGAGGACTTCCAGGGGAAGAGGTTGGCGTCAAAGTCGATTCGGAAGATGACAAGGACCCTGCCACTCCAAGGAAGAAGAACAAGAAGCACAACTGTAAGTGCATCTAGTCCCACCCCTAGTTGGTTTTGGAGTATTGATGTCAAACGTGGTTGAGGGACTAATGTGTTTGTGAGAATTGCAGGATAACATAGGTAGAAGTCCCTCATTGATTCGGTTTACCTACCACATATGACCCCTAAAAATGTATGCAGACATTGAAGACAATGTTGGTTCGTGAAGACATTCATGATACGTCTCCAATGTATCTATAATTTTTGATTGTTCCATGCTATATTATATTCTGTTTTGGACATTATTGGGCTTTATTATTCACTTTTATATTATTTTTGGGACTAACCTATTAACCGGAGGCCCAACCCAGAATTGCTGTTTTTTGCCTATTTCAGAGTTTCGCAGAAAAAGAATATCAAACGGAGTCCAGACGGAATGAAACCTTCGGGAACGTGATTTTTGGAACGAACATGATCCAGAGGACTTGGACCCTACGTCAAGACATCAACCAGGAGGGCACGAGGTAGGGGGGCGCGCCTACCCCCCAGGCGCGCCCTCCACCCTTGTGGGCCCCCTGTTGCTCCACCGACGTACTCCTTCCTCCTATATATACCTACGTACCCCCAAACTACCAGATACGGAGCCAAAAACCTAATTCCACCGCCGCAACCTTCTGTACCCATGAGATCCCATCTTGGGGCCTGTTCCGGAGCTCCGCCGGAGGGGGCATCGAGCACGGAGGGCTTCTACATCAACACCATAACCTCTCCAATGATGTGTGAGTAGTTTACCTCAGACCTTCGGGTCCATAGTTATTAGTTAGATGGCTTCTTCTCTCTTTTTGGATCTCAATACAATGTTCTCCCCCTCTCTCGTGGAGATCTATTCGATGTAATCTTCTTTTGCGGTGTGTTTGTTGAGACCGATGAATTGTGGGTTTATGATCAAGTTTATCTATGAACAATATTTGAATCTTCTGAATTCTTTTATGTATGATTGGTTATCTTTGCAAGTCTCTTCGAATTATCAGTTTGGTTTGGCCTACTAGATTGATCTTTCTTGCAATGGGAGAAGTGCTTAGCTTTGGGTTCAATCTGCGGTGTCCTTTCCCAGTGACAGTAGGGGCAGCAAGGCACGTATTGTATTGTTGCCATCGAGGATAACAAGATGGTGTTTTTATCATATTGCATGAATTTATCCCTCTACATCATGTCATCTTGCTTAAAGCATTACTCTGTTCTTATGAACTTAATACTCTAGATGCATGCTGGATAGCGGTCGATGTGTGGAGTAATAGTAGTAGATGCAGGCAGGAGTCGGTCTACTTGTCTCGGACGTGATGCCTATATACATGATCATACCTAGATATTCTCATAACTATGTTCAATTCTGTCAATTGCTCAACAGTAATTCGTTCACCCACCGTAAATACTTATGCTCTCGAGAGAAGCCACTAGTGAAACCTATGGCCCCCGGGTCTATTTTCCATCATATTAATCTTCCAACACTTAGCTATTTCCGTTGCCTTTTATTTTGCTTTTATTTTACTTTGCATCTTTATCATAAAAATACGAAAAATATTATCCTATCATATCTATCAGATCTCACTCTCGTAAGTGACCGTGAAGGGATTGACAACCCCTTATCGCGTTGGTTGCGAGGATTTATCTGTTTGTGTAGGTGCGAGGGACTTGTGCGTGGCCTCCTACTGGATTGATACCTTTGTTCTCAAAAACTGAGGAAAATACTTACGCTACTTTGCTGCATCACCCTTTCCTCTTCAAGGGAAAATCAACGCAGTGCTAAAGAGGTAGCAAGAAGGATTTCTGGCGCCGTTGCCGGGGAGTCTACGCAAAAGTCAACATACCAAGTACCCATCACAAACCCTTATCTCCCGCATTACATTATTTGCCATTTGCCTCTCGTCTTCCTCTCCCCCACTTCACCCTTGCCGTTTTATTCGCCCTCTCTTTTTCGTTCGCTTCTTTTTCGCCCCTCTCTTGTTTGCTCGTCTGTTGGATTGCTTGCTTGTCACGATGGCTCAAGATAATACCAAATTATGTGACTTTATCAATACCAACAACAATGATTTCCTTAGCACTCCGATTGCTCCTCTTACCGATACTGCATCTTGCGAAATCAATACTGCTTTGTTGAATCTTTTCATGAAAGATCAATTCGCCGGCCTTCCTAGTGAAGATGCCGCTACCCATCTAAATAGCTTCGTTGATTTGTGTGATATGAAAAAGAAGAAAGATGTGGATAATGATATTGTTAAATTTAAGCTATTTCCTTTTTCACTTAGAGATCGTGCTAAAGCTTGGTTTTCTTCTTTGCCTAAAAATAGTATTGATTCTTGGAACAAGTGCAAAGATGATTTTATCTCTAAGATTTTCCTCCCGCTAAGATCATCTCTCTTAGAAACGATATTATGATTTTTAAGCAACTTGATCATGAACATGTTGCACAAGCTTGGGAGAGGATGAAATTAATGATACATAATTGTCCTACTCATGGTTTGAATTTATGGATGATCATATAAAAAATTTATGCCGGGTTGAATTTTGCTTCTAGAAATCTTTTAGATTCGGCCGCGGGAGGCACTTTTATGGAAATCACTTTAGGAGAAGCTACTAAACTCCTAGATAATATTATGGTTAATTATTCTCAATGGCACACTGAAAGATCTACTAATAAAAAAGTGCATGCGATAGAAGAAATTAATGTTTTGAGTGGGAAGATGGATGAACTTATGAAATTATTTGCTAATAAAAGTGTTACTTCTCATCCTAATGATATGTTTGTCTACTTTGATTGAGAATAATAATGAATCTTTGGATGTGAATTTTGTTGGTAGGAATAATTTTGGTAACAACGCGTATAGAGGAAACTTTAATCCTAGGCCTTATCCTAGTAATTCCTCTAATAATTATGGTAATTCGTACAACAATTCTTATGGAAATTTTAATAAGATGCCTTCTGAATTTGAGACTAGTGTTAAGGAATTTATGAATTCACAAAAGAATTTCAATGCTTTGCTTGAAGAAAAATTGCTTAAAGTTGATGAATTGGCTAGGAACGTTGATAGAAATTCTCTTGATGTTGATTCTTTGAAAATTAGATCTATTCCACCTAAGCATGGTATCAATGAGTCTCTCAAGGCCATGAGAATTTCCATTGATGAGTGCAAGGAAAGAACCGCTAGGATGTGTGCTAAGAAATATTGCTTTATAAAAGCGTGTTCTTCTATTTTTATGAAAACAAAGATGAAGATCTAAAAGTTATTGATGTGTCCCCTATTAAATCTTTGTTTTGCAACATGAATCTTGATAATGATGAGACTGAATATGATCCACCTTTACCTAGAAGGCGTTCCAAAAATTCGGAGTTTTTAGATCTTGATGCTAAAATTGATAAAAGTGGTAATGAAGAGGTAAAACCTTTAGATCTCAATGAACCCACTATTTTGGATTTCAAGGAATTTAATTATGATAATTGTTCTTTGATAGATTGTATTTCCTTGTTGCAATCCATGCTAAATTCTCCACATGCTTATAGTCAAAATAAAGCCTTTACTAAACATATCGTTGATGCTTTGATGCAATCTTCTGAAGAAAAACTTGAGTTGGAAGTTTCTATCCCTAGAAAACTTTATGATGAGTGGGAACCTACTATTAAAATTAAAATTAAAGATCATGAATGCTATGCTTTGTGTGATTTGGGTGCTAGTGTTTCCACGATTCCAAAAACTTTGTGTGATTTATTAGGTTTCCGCGAATTTGATGATTGCTCTTTAAACTTGCACCTTGCGGATTCCACCATCAAGAAACCTATGGGAAGAATTAATGATGTTCTTATTGTTGAAAATAGGAATTATGTGCCCGTAGATTTTATTGTTCTTGACATAGATTGCAATCCTCCATGTCCTATTATTCTTGGTAGACCTTTCCTTAGAACGACTGGTGCAATTATTGATATGAAGGAAGGGAATATTAGATTCCAATTTCCATTAAATAAAGGCATGGAACACTTCTCTAGAAAGAAAATAAAATTACCATATGAATCTATTACGAGAGCCACTTATGGATTGCCTACCAAAGATGGCAATACCTAGATCTATCATTGCTTTTATGCCTAGCTAGGGGCGTTAAACGATAGCGCTTGTTGGGAGGCAACCCAATTTTATTTTTAGTTTTTTGCTTTTTGCTTCTGTTTAGGAATAACTATTTGATATAGCCTCTTGTTAGATGTGTTTTTATGTTTTAGTTAGTTATTGTGCCAAGTTTAACCTATAGGATCTTCTTGGATGATAGTTATTTGATCTTGCAGAAAATTCCAGAAACTATCTGTTCACGAAAATAATTGTTAAAAATCACCAGAACGTGATAAAATACTGATTCCAATTGATACTGATCAATAAACAAATTTTCTAGGTCTTCCTATTTTGGCTGAATTTTTGGAGTTCCAGAAGTTTGCGTTAGTTACAGATTACTATAGACTGTTCTGTTTTTGACAGATTCTGTTTTTCATGTGTTGTTTGCTTATTTTGATGAATCTATGGCTAGTAAAATAGTTTATAAACCATAGAGAAGTTGGAATACAGTAGGTTTAACACCAATATAAATAAAGAATGAGTTCATTACAGTATCTTGAAGTGGTATTTTGTTTTCTTTCGCTAACGGAGCTTACGAAATTTTTTGTTGAGTTTTGTGTTGTGAAGTTTTCAAGTTTTGGGTGAAAGATTTGATGGATTATGGAACAAGGAGTGGCAAGAGCCTAAGCTTGGGGATTCCCAAGGCACCCCAAGATAATCTAAGGACACCTAAAATCCAAAGCTTGGGGATGCCCCGGAAGGCATCCCCTCTTTCGTCTACTTCCATCGGTAACTTTACTTGGAGCTATATTTTTATTCACCACATGATATGTGTTTTGCTTGGAGCGTCTTGTATTATTTTGAGTCTTTATTTGTTAGTTTACCACAATAATCCTTGCTGTACACACCTTTTGAGAGAGTCACACTTGATTCGGAATTTATTAGAATACTCTATGTGCTTCACTTATATTTTTTGAGCTATATAGTTTTGCTCTAGTGCTTCACTTATATCTTTTAGAGCACGGTGGTGGATTTGTTTTATAGAAACTATTGATCTCTCATGCTTCACTTATATTATTTTGAGAGTCTTAAAATAGCATGGCAATTTTCTCTAATTATTTTCATGAGGAATTTGATGCTTGATAATTGTTTTGAGATATAAAGGTAGTAATATCATAGTTGTGCTAGTTGAGTAATTGTGGAATTGAAAAATACATGTGTTGGAGTTTGTGATTCCCGTAGCATGCATGCATGGTGAACCATTATGTAACGAAGTCGGAGCATGAAGTATTCGTTGATTGTCTTCCTTTGTGTGGCGGTCGGGATCGCGCGATGGTTAACTCCTACCAACCCTTCCCCTAGGAGCATGCGTAGTAGTACTTTGCTTCGAGGGCTAATAAATTTTTGCAATAAGTATATGAGTTCTTTATGACTAATGTGAGTCCATGGATTATACACACACTTACCTTTCCGCAATTTTCTAGCCTCTTCGGTACCGCGCATTGCCCTTTCTCACCTTGAGAGTTGGTGCAAACTTCGCCGGTGCATCCAAACCCCGTGATATGATATGCTCTATCACACATAAACCTCCTTATATCTTCCTCAAAACAGCCACCATACCTACCTATCATGGCATTTCCATAGCCATTCCGAGATATATTGCCATGCAACTTTCCACAGTTTCATTTATCATGACACGCTCCATTATTGTCATATTGCTTTGCATGATCATGTAGTTGACATTGTATTTGTGGCAAAGCCACCGTTCATAATTCTTTCATACATGTCGCTCTTGATTCATTGCATATCCCGGTACACCGCCGAAGGCATTCATATAGAGTCATACTTTGTTCTAAGTATTGAGTTGTAATTCATGAGTTGTAAGTAAATAAAAGTGTGATGATCATCATTATTAGAGCATTGTCCCAAGTGAGGAAAGGATGATGGAGACTATGATTCCCCCACAAGTCGGGATGAGACTCCGGACTAAATAAAAAAAGAGAAAGAGGCAATAAAAAAAGAGAAAAGGCCCAAATAAAAAAAAGAGAAAAAGAGAGAAGGGACAATGTTACTATCCTTTTTACCACACTTGTGCTTCAAAGTAGCACCGTGATCTTCATAATAGAGAGTCTCTCATTTTGTCATTTTCATATACTAGTGGGAAAATTTCATTATAGAACTTGGCTTGTATATTCCAATGATGGGCTTCCTCAAATGCCCGAGGTGTTCGTGAGCAAGCAAGTTGGATGCACACCCACTTAGTTTCTTTTTGAGCTTTCATACACTTATAGCTCTAGTGCATCCGTTGCATGGCAATCCCTACTCCTTCCATTAACATCGATTGATGGGCATCGCCATAGCCCGTTGATTTGCCTCGTTGATGTGAGACTTTCTCCTTTTTTGTCTTCCCACATAACCCCTGCCATTATACCTTATTCCACCATAGTGCTATATCCATGGCTTGCGCTCATGTATTGCGTAAGAGTTGAAAAGGCTTAAGCGCGTTAAAAGTATGAACCAAATGCTTGGCCAAACCGGGGTCGTACATGATATGAATATTTTGTGTGGGGAAGATGGAGCATAGCCAGACTATATGATTTTGTAGGGATAACTTGCTTTGGCTATGTTATTTTGATAAGACATAATTGCTTAGTTAGTATGCTTGAATTATTATTGTTTTTATGCCAACATTAAACTTTTATCTTGAATCATATCAAATCTGAACATTCATGCCACAACGAGAAGAATTATATTGAAATTATGCCAAGTAGCGTTCCACATCAAAATTCTGTTTTTATCATTTACCTACTCGAGGACGAGCAGGAATTAAGCTTGGGGATGCTTGATACGTCTCCAACGTATCAATAATTTTTGATTGTTCCATGCTATATTATATTCTGTTTTGGACATTATTGGGCTTTATTATTCACTTTTATATTATTTTTGGGACTAACCTATTAACCGGAGGCCCAGCCCAGAATTGCTGTTTTTTTGCCTATTTCAGAGTTTCGCAGAAAAAGAATATCAAACGGAGTCCAGACGGAATGAAACCTTCGGGAACGTGATTTTTGGAACGAACATGATCCAGAGGACTTGGACCCTACGTCAAGACATCAACCAGGAGGGCACGAGGTAGGGGGCGCGCCTACCCCCCCCCCCCAGGCGCGCCCTCCACCCTCGTGGGCCCCCTGTTGCTCCACCGATGTACTCCTTCCTCCTATAGATACCTACGTACCCCCAAACTACCAGATACGGAGCCAAACACCTAATTCCGCTGCCGCAACCTTCTGTACCCGTGAGATCCCATCTTGGGGCCTGTTCCGGAGCTCCGCCGGAGGGGGCATCGATCACGGAGGGCTTCTACATCAACACCATAGCCTCTCCGATGATGTGTGAGTAGTTTACCTCAGACCTTCGGGTCCATAGTTATTAGCTAGATGGCCTCTTCTCTCTTTTTGGATCTCAATACAATGTTCCCCCCCTCTCTCGTGGAAATCTATTCGATGTAATCTTCTTTTGCGATGTGTTTGTTGAGACCGATGAATTGTGGATTTATGATCAAGTTTATCTATGAACAATATTTGAATCTTCTGAATTCTTTTATGTATGCTTGGTTATCTTTGCAAGTCTCTTTGAATTATCAGTTTGGTTTGGCCTACTAGATTGATCTTTCTTGCAATGGGAGAAGTGCTTAGCTTTGGGTTCAATCTGCGGTGTCCTTTCCCAGTGACAGTCGGGGCAGCAAGGCACGTATTGTATTGTTGCCATGGAGGATAACAAGATGGGTTTTTTTTATCATATTGCATGAATTTATCCCTCTACATCATGTCATCTTGCTTAAAGCATTACTCTATTCTTATGAACTTAATACTCTAGATGCATGCTGGATAGCGGTCGATGTGTGGAGTAATAGTAGTAGATGCAGGCAGGAGTCGGTCTACTTGTCTCGGACGTGATGCCTATATACATGATCATACCTAGATATTCTCATAACTATGCTCAATTCTGTCAATTGCTCAACAGTAATTTGTTCACCCACCGTAAATACTTATGCTCTCGAGAGAAGCCACTAGTGAAACCAATGGCCCCCGGGTCTATTTTCCATCATATTAATCTTCCAACACTTAGCTATTTCCATTGCCTTTTATTTTACTTTGCATCTTTATCATAAAAATACCAAAAATATTATCCTATCATATCTATCAGATCTCACTCTGGTAAGTGACCGTGAAGGGATTGACAACCCCTTATCGCGTTGGTCGCGAGGATTTATTTGTTTGTGTAGGTGCGAGGGACTCGTGCATGGCCTCCTACTGGATTGATACCTTGGTTCTCAAAAACTGAGGGAAATACTTACGCTACTTTGCTGCATCACCCTTTCCTCTTCAAGGGAAAACCAACGCAGTGCTCAAGAGGTAGCAATTCACGTCAAAGATAATGACGTGTGAAGACATTCACTTAAAGACAATGAAGTGCGAAGATATAGTTGTTTTGTAGTTTCATTTTATTCTTACTTGAGTCATAGGAACCACCGAACTATTAAGTGGGGTCCAGGTGAACAAAGTGAGAAGACTGACGTGATGCTCAACCAAAATCCTATGTCTTTGAGTGAAGACAATGAGAGTAAATCTTATCCAGAGTTGGATGAGTCAGCCTTGCTTGTAGCCCAGGTCATGCTGCCGTGTGTGTTTGAAATCCGACCATTGGACCGTGTCGGTTCCTTAGTGACCCAGGGTCATTTGGACATATCATGTTGGGATAATTAGATTTATGCCCCTAGTTGTGTCCCACTCGTCTGTTTTACCCCTAATTACCAAAAGTCACCGGTTCTATCCAAGTCACTTTGCTCCTCTTATGCTTTTGCCCTTTGACCGTTTGACCGTCAGTTTGAAAACTTCATAACTAATTCACACTGAATCAGAAAAATTCAAATAAGATACCAAAATGTTCAGAAAAACATCACCTATATGTTAGTGTCATTTGCATTCATGAAAAAAGTGTTGGAAAGTGCACATCCGAGTTTTAGCTCTTTTGATACCACCATGAATAGTGAACTCTAAAAAAATTCAAAAAAAATATGGTGGCGAAGAACAACAAATGTTCTAAGTGCTTACCAAGTTTCATTAGGGAACGACATTCGTGGAAGTCGTGGCAAAAAAATAATCTATTTTGGAGTGCTGATTGTTTTTTTTGCCATGGCCCCCACGAATGTTATTCCCTGATGAAACTTGGCAGGCACTTAAAACATTTGTCATTCTTTGCCACCAATTTTTTTAAATTTTTTTGAACTTTTTTTGATTTTACTATTCATGGTGGTAGCATAAGAGCTCAAACTCGGATGGGCACTTTCCAACACTTTTTTCATGAATGCAAATGACACTGACATATAGGTGATATTTTTCTGAACATTTTGGTATCTTATTTGCATTTTTTCTGATTTAGTATGAATTAGTTATGAAGTTTTCGAACTGATGCTCAAACGGTCAAAGGGCAAAAGCATAATAGGAGCAAAGTGACTTGGACAGAACCAGTGACTTTTGGGAATTAGGGGTAAAACAGACGAGTGGGACACAACTAGGTGCATAAATCTAATTATCCCTATCATGTTGGGTTGCCTCCTGGCTATAAATAGCCCACCCCCTACACCATAAATTGGTGTCTGCTCAGAGTTAGTGCACGGCTTTTGTCGTTCGAGAGCAACCCACCACTGAAGCCTTTGAGAGAGAAACCTTGCGAGGACAAAGCCCAAAACACCCAGAGCCAAAGAGTGTTAGGCATTACTGAAGTCTTTCTGTCCGCGTGATCTGAAGACTTATTACACTTGAGGACTGTGCATCCTCCACCCGGTTAGGCGTCATGTTCTGAGGATTCAAGAGTCATTGTGGATCATCGGTGAACGGAGTCTGTGAAGGTTTGGAAGTCTACCTTGAAGACTAACCTGAGTGATTGGGCGAGGACTAAGTGTCCTTTGTTCAAGGGGAATAAGGTGAAGACATGGTCTTCTGAGTTCAATCTCAGCCTCCCTAACCAGACGCACAGTTGTCACAGCAACTAGAACTGGTCTACCAAATCCTTGTCTTCACCAAGCAACTGGTTCTATCCCCTACCTCCTTTACATTTGAGTTTGTCTTCATGAAGTCATTTCTTGCTTGCCTAATCTGTTTGACTTCACTGTGTGAAGACTTTCATGTGTTTGGCTTCATACTATCTTCCCATTCCGATCTGTTCTACCTAGCTGCTATTAGTCTTCGTGCTTTCATTGTACTGTCTACTTGATTATGGCATTTCTAGTGTAGCTTATCTTCCGTTGCATATCGTATAGGTGTTGTTTGGTTGTCTGTCTTCGAAGTTCTTGCATCTTTTGAAGACTTTCATAAAAATTGCCTCACCCCTCCTCTAGTCGATAACTAGCACTTTCAATTGGTATCAGAGCAAGGTGCTCCCTTGTTCTGTGTGATTCGGTTTAACCACCTGGAGTTTTAGCTATGTCAACTGCAGGGATAATCAAAGTCTCCGCTACATGCCCCATCTTCGATGGCACTGATTACCCCTACTGGAAGAATAAGATGTGCATGCATCTTGAAGCCATTGACAACAACCTCTGGTATGCCGTCAGGACCGGCATTCCCAAGGTCGGTGAAGGTGTCACTACTGCTGATGTCAAGAGGTTCACGCAACTGGACTCAACCGCCAAGACCATCATCTGTGGTCATCTGACCAAATGGCAGTATGGCCTTGTCAGCGCTCTGGAATCTGCGAAGCTAGTCTAGGACTGGCTGTCCAAGGTCAATGAAGGCGTCTCAACTAGAAGCGACTCAAGAATTGATGTGCCTCGCAATCTCTTCAACCAATTCAATAGGAATGACAATGAGAATGTCCAGCTCACTTTTGACCGCCTCACTGATATCACAAATGAGCTTCGCGCACTTGGCGCCACTAAGATCACCAAGCATGAGAGAGTTAAGAAGCTACTAAGATCACTTGACAGCTCCTTTGACACCCTGGCCTTGATGATCCAAGAGCGCCCTGACTTCAAAGATCTCGATCCATCTGACATACTTCAGAGGCTCAACACACATGAATTCCGACTATCTAAGAAGAGAGACATCTATGGTCCCAACTACGGCCGATCTCGTGCTTTGAAGGCAGGGTTGTATCCTCATCTAAAGAATCTAACTACAGATCTGATGATCCTGAAGACATTGTCAAAGAGCTAGCAATGCTTGTGAGAAAGTTCCAAAATTTCTCCAAGAAGAATCGCTTCGGAAAGTCTTCAAGATCCAGCTCCAAGAATGATGAGGCTTCCACTCGTGACTACGAGAAGAGAACATGTCACAAATTCTAGAAGACAGGCCACTACATATGTGAATGTCCTCAATGGGATAAGGAAGCAAAGAAAAAGAAGAAGAGCAAGGAATATGACTATGACGACAAGAAGAAGAAGAAGAAATCCTCAAAGTCTTCATCTTACAAGAAGAGCTCATCTGGCAAGGCACGTGCCTTCATTGGGAAGGAAATGGATTCAGAGGAGGAGTCTGCTTATGAGGAGGCAGAGGTGGAGTCTGAGGAGGAGTTTGGTTCAGGCGTGGCAAGCCTGGCTCTAGCTTCGGCGTTCGTCTCTAAGTTCATCTTCAACACTGAAGACAATGGTCAAGACACCGACACTGAAGAGAACGATGACGGCGACTCTGCTCCCACCTACTGCTTCATGGCACGAGGTGCCAAGGTAAACTCTCGTGATGCTTACTTTCAGACCTCTAGTGAAGATGACTCTGAATGTAATCCAAAACCAGTTATATGACACTTGCTAAAATTGCAACTGAACAACAAACAACCATGGAAAAGATTCAAAAATTGTTAGACAAAAGCGATGACCTGTTGGACGAGGAAATGAATTGAACTCGGTCCTTAATCGAAGACATCAAAAATCTTCGTGTTAAGTACGAAGAACTTGAAAGTCGTCATGAAACCCTCTCAGCTTCTCATGAGAAGCTTTCCTATGATTATCTTCAAAGTAAGCAAGAGCTAGAGAAACTAAGAGCATCTCATGAAGATCTTCAAAAACAAAATGATTCACTACTCGTCCAATAGATCAGTTCCGCTCAGGAAGATTTTGTGCCACCTTGTTTAAAATGCCTTAAGCGTGACAATGCTGTCTCTATTGCTGAATGTTCTACTGCTTCTGAAGTTGCAATATCTTCAACTGTTGATGTGGTAACTAACCCCTCTTCTGAGGATGCCACTACTATTGCTGATGAGAATACCAGGTTGAAGACATTGCTTGAAACATGCATGTACAAAAGCCTCAAAGGGCATCATACACTATGTGATGTCCTCAAGAAACAGATTTTGAACCAAAACCCTAGGAAAGAGGGTGTTGGTTTCGACAGGAAAATGAATGTTGATGGTTCTTACTAGAAGCCTGAGCAGTACCCCAAAACCACATGGGTTGCTGCAAAGGGCCCTTCTTTGGATCCATCTACCTTATCTGGTTTCACCTGTGCTAACCCTATTATCATTGATGAGTCATTTGACTCAAACTATAAACTGTTCAAGAATCAGAACGGTGAAGTGTTTGCCAAGTTTATTGGAACTAACTGCAGGAATGGGTCACCTATCAAGAAGATCAGGGTTCCCAAAATTCGTCTTGAGAAGCTTCCTGTGAATGTCATCATGACACCACAAAGGAAGAAGACAAATGTCGGCGTTCTGGGAAGCGGGGTACCCAGAATTTCCTGCCCATGGCCCACGGCGTGGCTCCATCAACGCCCTGGTACAACCCATCTACAAGAGCACCAAGACAAGACCCTCGCGAGGGGCCAAGCCTTGCGAGGCGGACGACACCAAGACCTCCCAAGGGAGCGGCCTCCCCAGGCGGCCTCCCGAGGAGCGGAGATTTCTATGTAGGTACCCAGCCTCATGAGGCCACCATGACACAAGCCATGACGACCAAGGCAGGCGCGCGCCAGCGGGCACAGAGAAGGCAGTTTCCTCTTTGGTGCTAAGGAGGCAAGGACATGCGTGGGTTACCGAAGAATCTGGCAACAGTTTCCATTCCGGTGCAACGATACCAAGACCGCCAGGACGGATGTCATCGCCGAGCCCACCGCTGTGTCATGACAAGAAGCTTTACAGGCGAAGACCACCTTTCCTCAGGATAAGATGTACTACTTGTCCCCTTTCAAATTGGCCACTGTGGGATCCCTTCCCACCTACGTTTAGGGGGAAGAGGGCCGAGGCCACTATAAGTATAGGTTAGCCAATACCCTAGAGGGGGGATCCTTTCCACTCTCACCAGAGCAGCCCTCACGAGGTTGTTCATCCCTTGTACTAGTTCATCCTCGACCACAAAGCAGGAGTAGGGTCATACAACGCAAGGTGGCTCGAACTTGGGTAAACTGTCGTGTTCATCTTCTATCTTGTTCGTGCGAATCGAGCTAGGCCACGGGGCGACAGGCTGGTAGGCTGGATAGGTTGAGTTCTTCGCACGTGCCCCAGAGTTCAAACCTTTCTTGGGTCTGCGGAGCCCTGAATCCGACATTTAGCGCGCCAGGTAGGGGCGTGTCGAAGCCTCTCTTCCACCATTCGCTCTGCCACCATTCCGTCGCTCCTATGCCGGCGCTCGCCGTGTCCGTGCTGAGCGTCGGGCCGTTCGTATTGCTCAGATAGCACCCGTGGGAAACGATGCTCCCTCACCGCTCCACCTCCACGGTGGCTAACGCCACCACCGACCCTGCCGCTCGCGAATAACAGGATTCATCGTTGCCACCGTCCGTGCGGCGTGACGGCCGTACCACCACTTCATCACCCACTCCAGCCACGACGTCGTCTTCTCATGCTCGTCGTGGGCCGGCGAACACGCAGGCTGCGTTGCTCATGGCGCGTGAGCTTCTGCGCTACCGTCCGGACAACGACCTCTATGACGACTGGCTCAGCCGCATCGCCAAGCTCGTCAACTCGCCGGTGAGGCCCCTGCACCGTCCCGTTCGCCACGTCCCCCGCCGTCCCTGGCGGGGGATGTGGCTCGCGGCGCGCCCCTCCTCCTTCTCTGCACGGTGTGGACCCCGAGCCCAGGCGTGAGGCACCCCAAGGCGACCCGCCGCGCAGGGTGTCGGCGTGCGATGAAGAAAGCTCCCAGGTGGTGCAGCGCCCCAAGGAGAAGCGTGTGCGCTTCCAGCACCGCCGCGTCAAGACCGCGTGCCACCAGAGGCGGTGGTGCACGGGCGCCAAGATCAAGTCCCCCATACGACCGGCCCCTATGAGTGCGACAGGCTGTCGTGCTTTCACTCCGGAGCTGCGCCGCATCGTTTGGCCCGGCAAGTTCAAGCCGGATCTGCCTTCATGCTATGACGGCACTCCTGACCCCGCGGAATTTCTCTAGCTCTACAAGATGAGCATCAAGGCGGCAAACGGCAATGACAAGGTCATGGCGAACTGGTTCCCCATGGCCCTCAAGGATGGCACGCGTTCTTGGCTTCTGAACCTCCCGGTGGAGTCGATCTCCTACTAGGACAAGCTAAGAGAGCGCTTCATCGCCAACTTCCAGGGCACTCGCGACAGCGCTCCTGTAGCAGGCGACCTGCGGCGCATAAAGCAGCTGTCGGGCGAGACCTTGCACAAGTACATATAGCGCTTCATGAACGTTTGCCTCAAGATCCCAAAGGTGTCAGATGAGGCCATCATTTCGGCGTTCTCTGATGGCGTACGGGATGTCAAGATGAGGGAGGAGCTCGCCATACATGAGGACTTGTGTTCGGCACTGGAAATGTTTAACATGGCAACCAGGTGCGCAAGGGCAAAGGAAGGTCGCCTCTCCCTCCTGGAGCTTCCAGAGGTCGATCCTGAAGACAAGAAGGCCAAGGCTAAGGAAGTTAAGCATAAGGGCCCAACTGTGCTAGCCGCGGAGCTCGAGATGAAGCGCGGACGTGACCATGATGAGCCAGCTAGGTGCAACCGACCATTCTGTGTCTTCCACAACGTCCATAGCCACAACACCAACGACTGCCAGGAGCTCAATGTCGGTGTTCTGGGAACTAGGATACCCAGACTTGCCTGCCTGCGGCCTGCGGCGTGGCTCCATCGACGGCCTGGTACGGCCCATCTACAAGAGTACCAAGACAAGACCCTCGCGAGGGGCCAAGCCTGGCAAGGGACATGACACCAAGACCTCCTGAGGGAGCGGCCTCCCCAAGCGGACTCCGGAGGAGCGGAGATTTCTATGCAGGTACCCAACCTCAGGAGCCTACCATGACGCAAGCCATGACGACCAAGGCAGGCGGGCGCCAGCAGGCGTAGAGGAGGCAGTTTCCACTTTGGTGCTAAGGAGGCAAGGATAGGCGTGGGTTCCCAAGGAATCTGGCAAAGGTTTCCATTCCGGTGCGACGAGACCAGGACCGCCACGATGGCAGGACGGATGTCATCGCGAGCCCACCATTGCATCACGACTAGAAGCTTTGCAGGTGAAGACCACCTTTTGTCAGGATAAGATGTACTACTTGTCCCCTTTCAAATTGGCCACTGCGAAATCTCTTCCCGCCAGTGTTTTGGGGGAAGAGGACCGAGGCCACTATAAATATAGGTTAGCCACCACCATAGAGGGGGTGACTCATTCCCTCATCCATAGACCTCGCGAGGTTGTTCATCCCTTGTACTAGTTCATCCTCAGCCCCTCGTGAGGCCAATCCACCATAAAGCAGGAGTAGGGTCTTACACCGCAAGGTGGCCTGAACCTGGGTAAACCGCTGTGTCCATCTTCTTCCTTGTTTGAGCGAATCGAGCTAGGCCGTGGGGCGACAGGCTGGTAACCTGGATAGGTTGAGTTCTTCGCATACGCCCCGGAGTTTGAACCTTTCTTGGGTCTGCGGAGCCCTAAATCCGACATTTGGCGCGCCAGGTAGGGGCCTGTCGAAGCCTCTCTTCCACCGTTTGTTCCGTCGCTCCTATGGCCAACCTCGCCGTATCCGTGCCAAGCGCCGGGCCACTCGTGTTGCTCAGACAGCACCCGTGGGCAACGACGCCCCTTGTCGCTCCGCCTCCCTGGTGGCTAACGCCGCCACTGACCCTACCGCTCGCGAACAGCAGGATTCGTCGCTGCCGCCGTCGGTGCGGCACGACGGCCGTACCGCCACTCCGTCACCCACTAGGAGTAGAGATTCGTAGTTTCCTTGGTCATGTTGGTTTCTATAGAAGGTTTATTAAAGACTTCTCTAAAATTTCTAGGCCGCTCACTAATTTTTTACAAAAGGATATTTCTTTTGTTTTTGATGATGATTGTGTAGAAGCCTTTGAAACACTTAATAAAGCTTTAATTTCTGCACCTACTGTTCAACCACCTGATTGGAACTTACCTTTTGAAATTATGTGTGATGCTAGTGATTATGTTTTTTGTGCTGTTCTAGGAAGAAGAGTTGATAAGAAACTAAATGTTATCCATTATGCTAGCAAAACTCTAGATAGTGCCCAAAGAAATTATGCTACTACTGAAAAAGATTTTTTAGCAGTTGTGTTTGCTTGTGATAAATTCAGATCTTACATTGTTGATTCCAAAGTAATTGTTCACACCAATCATTCTGCTATAAAATATTGCTGACCCATGAGTATAGGGGATCAATCGTAATCCTTTCGATAAGTAAGAATGTCGAACCCAACGAGGAACAGAAGGAAATGACAACCGGTTTTCAGCAAGGTATTCTCTGCAATCACTAAAATTATAAGTACCAAGTAGTTTGATAGCAAGATAATTTGTAACGAGCAAGTAATGGTAACGGCAAATAATATGCAGCAAGGTAGCCCAATCCTTTTGTAACGACCTGAGACCGACGCTCCAGATGCCTTCCATGGATTCTGAGTTCCGTCGTGTGTTTTATTTCTCTGTTGCATTCCTCATAGCATCATTTGCATTGCATCATGTCATCATGCTATCACTTCCACAAACCAACTAAAACTCACATAAATAAATTGCATGGATCTTTGATCCATTTAAATCGAGGGAATTCACATGGTGATTTCTCTTTATAACATATCCTCTCGATATTTAGGGAGCTATAATAAATATTCCATTAGTTTGGAATTAACCGCAACCCACTTGCAATTTAATTCTCATGCCTTTTTGCTTCAAGTTTGTTCTTCAAACTTTCTCCATAATTCTTTCTCCATCTATTGAGGCTCCTCCCAAAATCTCAACATTTTTGGTTACTTCTAAACCTAGACCTAGTTCAAACCCATTTGAATTAAATTCACATGAGTTTGAATTTAATTCTTGCATTTGTGCCAACTTCTATTTTCTCGGACCAAGCATATTTTTGTGAGTCCAGAGAAATAAACCCCATGCCGAAATTCTTTCTCCAACCCTTTCTTTCTCTCATTTTCTTTTTTGTTATTTACTGTATTTGGTAAATAAAGGAGAAGTGGGAGATTAGAGAGAGAAGCCCATCTCGCTGCATGCCAACCACGATGGCCCATCTTCACCGAGGCCCAACTCTGGCGCCTATCTAAACCTAGCCCGATCCCCACGCTGCTCAGCTCTCCTCGATCCCCATCTCCCTCCCGATAGCGCCGCCACCAACGCACGCAAGAGAGCTGGCGCTCGATCCCGCAGCCCTCCAGGCTCCTCCCGCGCGCCGCACCTCCCGATTCGTGGCCTCCTTCCGTCGTCGCCGCCGCAACCAGCAGCCACTCTTGCGCTGCTCCGACGCCCTGCCACCTCCGGCTCCCTTCCTCCCCTTCGTTTGTGCCTCGTTTCTCTCCAGTGCCCCAAGGCGTCCTCAACCATGGCCGCTCGACCCTACCGTCCGTCGGCCAGCCTCCACGGCGCTGCGGCCTCTGCTTCCCTCTGTCGCGCTGCGGCCTCAAGCTCCAGCTCCGGCCTTGCCTTCCTTTCGCGCGCAGCCACCCAAGACGCTCCTCTGCTCTCGTCGTTCCCTGCCTCCACTACCTGCATGCCTCCACCTCGCCGCTCCCCTCGGCCTCCCGCAGGTGCCTATTGCCGGCCATCCCCTTGGCTCGAGAAGCCCGAGCCTCCATCTGCTCCTCTCGCCTCGAGCCGCCCTGCCCCGGCCTCCACCAGCACCCATGGTCGCCTGTTGCTCCTCGTGGATGCCTCGAGGGCGTGCTCAAACTCCACCGCAGGGCCACATGCTTGCCCTGCTTGTTCTCCTTCCACGTGCACCTCCGGCTGCTTCCCGCTGCACCAGCGGCCTGTTGACTCCCTCACGGTTCGCCAAGACCACCTAAGTTCGACTACACGAAACTTCAAGTCCGAAGACTGCCGTGGCCGTGTATCTCGCCTACTACCACTTCGGTTCGTCTACACGGCCTCTTCGTTGAACGACCCAGACGTATCCGCACATGAGCACTTTGGATTTGCAAGACCCGTACATGGATCGTCAAACAACGCTCCGGCCGTTCGGCAGGTTCGACTACTGCACAGATACGCCAAGTACCTCGACCCGTGTACAACTATCATCGCCCCGAAGACGCTGGATTCGTTAAGTACCTCTCCGAAACGAACGTGTACCGCTACTTTCACTACCTTTGCGTGAACTTTTATTTCCCTCAACGAACTCGTTCTGCCCCAAAAAACGCACGGTTCGAAGGTATAACCCTGAGACGATGGTTGTAAATGAATGCATGTGTGTTGTATGAGATGCTCGTGTTTGCACCTTTTCGAGTTGTCATTTCACGTTCCTCCTCGTTTGCTATGCCGTCGACCCGTGGGAACCCGGTAACCGGGATCACCCCACCATCTTTTGCATGTTTAGTACATCCACACTTTCTTTTGCACCGACATCTTGACGAGTTGTCGGATCATCGGAATATTGTCGTGGCACAATTTCTGTTGTAGTTGCCGTGGCACCCCTTTCGTTCCGTCATGGTGACCAAATGCTTCGTAACATGCTCATATCAACATTTTCATAAAATTGCATAAAACTTGTATATGTCATCCGCATCATGATAACAAAATTTAAAATGTTTAAAATTCTTGTTTACTTTATAATTGCTAATGGACATATGGGGATTTTTCAAAAAAAAAGTGTTTCCGGCCTCATTTAAACTTGCCTAAATAGTTAGTTTTCTTATACCTCTTGCCAGGTTAACCAACATTTAATATTATTGAGTAGCATAAACGAGAGCGAACTAAACACTTAAATGTGGTGTTTCGTTGCATATTGAGCTCCACTTAATTTGTAGTATCCTTTGTTGCACTTTGACATGGCATGCCTTACTAAACCGGACATGCATCATATTTGATTATGCATCATGCCATGTTTATGCTTGTTGGTTTACCGTGTTGTTTGCTTCTTTCCAGTTGTGCTACTTCTCGATAGTTCCGATTTCACTGTGATTGTGAGGATCCTTTCGAGTACGTTGCTTCGTCTACTTCATGGACTCGGTCTTCTTCCTAGCGGGATTTCAGGCAAGATGACTGTCACCTTGGATCTCACTACTATCTTTGTTATGCTAGTTGTCTCGATGCTATCGCTATGTCACGCTACCCACCACTTGTTTATCAAGCCTCCCAATATGCCATGAAATAGTCTGTAACCTTTTCCACGATCCTAGCAAACCGTTGTTTGGCTATGTTATCGCTTTGCTCAGCCCCTCTTATAGCGTTGCTAATTGCAGGTTCAGTGCAGGTTGTTCCATGTTGGGACATGGATATTAGGGATATCACAATATCCCTTATTTAATTAATGCATCTATATACTTGGTAAAAGGTGGAAGGCTTGGCCTTTTGCTCGGTGTTTTGTTCCACTCTTGCCGCCTTAGTTTCCGTCATACCGGTGTTATGTTCCTTGATTTTTGCGTCCCTAACACAGTCATGGTTTATGGGCCCCCCTCGACAGTTCGCTTTGAATAAAACTCTTCCAGAAAGGCCCAACTTTGGTTTTACCATTTGCCTAATAACAACTAAAACTTGCATAGGGACCGGCTAGCACCCGAGGATAATTAATCAACAACCCGGGCCAGTGCTCCTCATGAGTGTTGGTCCAAACTAGAGCACTTGCGGGGCCGCCCTGGGGCAACCTGGGTTATTTTGGCACCTATACGCATAGCTCATCCGTCGTGGCCTGAGACGAGAAACTCGCGACTACTATCAGGGTGTCGGCACGTCGGAAGGTCTTGCTGGCTTTGTTTTACCATTGTCGAAATGTCTTGTGCACCGGGATCCCGAGTTTGATCGCGTGTTCCATGATGGAGGATTGTCTTCGCGGATCGTGAGCTTGTCATGGGCTATGTTTGGACACCCCTGCAGGGTTTAAACTTTTGAGAGTCGTGCCTGCGGTTATGTGGCAGATGAGAATTTTTAATATCCGATTGTAGAGAGCTTGACACTAGATCCGGATTAAAATACACCAACCGTGTGTGTAACCGTGACTGTCTCTTTTCGAGTGAGTCGACAAGAGAACATGGTTGGGTTATGTTTGAACGTAAGTAGCTCAGGATCACTTCTTGATCATTATTAGATTGCGATAGTTGCATAATTTCTCATCTTACTCTTGTACTCGTGAGTTAGCCACTATACAATGCTTAGGTGCTTGCTGCAACCTCACCACTCGTCCATTTCCATACCCATTAATCTTTGCTAGTCTTGATACTCTTGGTAATGGGATTGCTGAGTCCCCGTGGCTCACAGATTACTACAACAATAATTGCAGGTACAGGTAAAGCGATGCTTTGACGAGAGAGATGATGCTTGCTTGTTTGGAGTTCTTCTTCTGCTTCTTCGATCAAGGGATAGGTTCCGGGTCGGGTGCCTGGGATTAGCAGGGTGGATGTTCTTCTTCTTTTTCGTTTGATTTCATCTTTAGTCGGATCTGCTCTTCTGTATGATGATTGCTATGTATTGATGAACTGTTATATTCATATTGTAGCTTATGGCGAGTGTGAGTCTTTATCTTGTATTCTTATTTATTCAGTACATGGTATGTTGTAATGATATTCACCTTGCTATGCGCTCGAAATGCGATTGTGCCATGATCATGAATTCATCACGTGATTGGGATAAAATCGCATCTTGGGCGCTACAAGTTGGTATCAGAGCCTTACCGACCTTAGGAGCCCTCTTGATTGATTGAACCGCTGCCGTTGTTGAGTCTAGAAGAAAACTATTTTGAGTCTAGTTATATCGGAGAGTAAGAATTATTTTTACTCCTTATACCCTTCGTCGCTCTGGTGAGGACTCTTGACGTAGATGTTTTGACTTCACTCTCCTTTTTTTCACTCAAATTTTTTTAGGATCACACGGGTATTGTGGAATCGGTCCGATGTCATGGTGACTTGAATTCTGTCTTGGTGCCTCCTGTCATTTAGGGGTTGTGGCAGTGTCCCGGGGAGTTGAGCTCCAAGGTGTTTTTGTCACAGTGCTTATCATTTTAGTTCCGGAATACCAGAGGTCACCGACATCGAAAACGCTTCTATACTCCTTGTGGTGAGAGTAGTTTGGCGACACCAGTACTAGGCAGAGTGACCAGATGCATTGCCACAGCTAGTATATCGGATGCTTTCGAAGGTCTGAGGCACATAGTTTCCGAGGTTTTTTTGGTTATGTGTTGATGGATGGATACAGTTGGAGTGTAGGATTTGTTAGTTGTGTGAGATATTTGTGCCTCCCTGTAACCCCAACACTAGATTGCATAGCCAGAGAATTTCGGGAGTTCATAGGTGGGAATTCAAGTAGTTACCCAGGATTTCTTTTCCACAGATGTATGATTTGAGATTGGGGTCCAACGTCTAGTGGTTCGTTTTTCATGGTCGATTTACAGTGGTCGCGAGGCACCTTAAAGAATCCTTGGCTATGCTAATTCGGGGATGTCTCGTTTGTCATTCATGATGTCCGTTGTACGTCGTGCCCGTGGGGCCTCATCACACACTTTGGGCGAAATCTCTATCATATGTTTGTTTCCGGCTAATTTTCCAAGCCAAATCGTTTGTTCTGTTTTGAGTTGTGGTATTCGCGTTGCTTCAATGTGAATGTTAATCCTTCTTGATCATCAAAATGGTCATGTCAATTCTTGCCAACAGGTGCGCTTCTCATCAAGTTATTCCATACGGGCGCCGTTGAGAAGCCTCAGGATTGTCTGCTTCATCCGTTCCCATGTTGCCTTTATTTGTCCCACCATCCCACCCATTTCTTCAAGGACTCAGATTTCTTAATCAAGTATCCATTTTATTGATGTGAAGTCTCTTCATTCTTTACCTTCAATGTTCTTACCCGGTGATTCTCATGAAGATGCTAAGGAAGCTTCAAGTTCATCATTCTTCATTCTCATACTATTTTCCGGTGGATTAAATTCAAGCTTCGATGTAGATCATATCTCTTCCTATGGTTTCACATGTTTTCCCATGTTGGAATTTCTTATCCAAGACTCTCTTAATCGTTCACCTCTCACTATTCATTTGTTCGGAGTGCTGAAGATATCTTAGAAGATTCGTGTTTCCATTCTTAATTCGCTCAAGATATTTTGAGGTTGATATCTCATTCAAGCCATTTAAATCAACCGGTGCAATCTCCCTTTCAAGTAATCATCCAACCATGTATCTTTGAGTGGGCCCTAACCCACAGGTCTTTTTCTAGGATCTTACCTGACTCTTCTAATTTCTTTTGGAGTTATTCTCAAATTCTTTTCAAAAGTGTGATGTAAGAATGAATTTTCATCAGTCAGAGGCCTTCTCCAAGATCGCTTTCAAATTCTTTTCATCTTTGGCTCAACATTTATATTCTTCGTCGTTCCGGAGTGTCTCAACAATTTGGGTGGTATTTCTCGTCGTCATTCTCAGCTTTGAAGACCGAAGAAGAATTCTCCTTAATCTTGTCCGTTCTCTCGAAGATTCGTAGTTCAAACTTGACGCCATCCTCATAATTGATCTGATTGTGAGAAATTCTTTTCATACCATCCGGAGCATTTCAGGAGTTGTTTTCATTTCTTGATCATCCAAAGGCCATCATTTCAGAAGATTTCTTTGTTCTATGTTTTCAGCTTCGTTCTCCAATTATTCTAAATTGATGTCTCTTCATTCATTCTCCAATTCTTCCGGTGCTTCGTGCAAGTATTCTTTAGTCAGCTCACGGTCTCTTTGTTCTCTTGTATCTAAATTCCCTCAAGTATCTTCATTCGTTTTCTAACTCTTCCCGGTGATTCGTTCCCTTTTCTTCATTCGTTTTCTAACTCTTTATCTTCTTGTACCTTCTTGTGTTGTATTTGGACCTTTGTATCTCTCTTTGTGTGATTGATCTAGCACATGTGTGATTGGATCAAGTGTCGTTTTGAGTGTTCCTCTTGTTTTCCCCCTTTGTGCTCTTCTTGTTCTTGGGAATTTCCCCTCCAATTCGTGAAAGATCTCCCTTTAGGGTTCCACCCTACATCATCTTGGTATCATGAGCCATGGTTTCTCACGAAATTGGAGCCGTCGGAAACATTTCAAACCCTAGGTGTGACGTTAAAAAATTACAAGGCATTAATAAAGGCCAATAACTTAAAGGGGCTCCTCAGATGCGAGACTTGTAAACTCTTCGAATTCAGCTCGGCGATCCTCAAGATGGGACATAGGAAGATTTGTTGAACCAATTTTCAAGACCGATGACCGAAGACGAAGAACGGTTCGGAAGAACCGAGGAGCGTCCGCAACTTGAAGACCGGTTCAGGGGGCTACAGACGGTGTCCTAGACTAGGGGGTACTCACCACGTCGTCTCCCGACCAGTGGATCATGCCGAGGACCCCCATGATGATTCACTATTGAGCTAGTTCGAGCAGCCCATGCCGCATACAAGGGATATTCCACAAGACTTAGCGCCCAAGACGAGGACTCTTCTAAACCCTGGGCCTCTGGTACATTATATAAACCGGGGCCAGGCTAATCAATAGATTATCTAATATTCATTAGAACAATCTTGTGGTAGACGCATGTACTCTGTACTACACCCCATATTAATACAATCAAAAGCAGGATGTAGGGTATTATCTCTTCGAGAGAGCCCGAACCTGGGGAAAATCCAGTGTCCGTGTTACCATCGCTCCAAGACGCCTAGCTTAGGACCCCTACTACGAGATATGCCGGATATAGAACCAACAGTGGCACCTAGCTTTCGAACAAGAAATCCCCACACAAAGCGAGGGTTAGTTGATGATGCATATGTATGTCACACCACACTTCAAGTCGATGACGGGGATTCATGCATGCATGCATAGTATGCGCTCAAACTTAATTAGGTCTGAATATCACCATGACCTATACTACGATAACACGAACCAAAGGAAGAATCCGCCATGGTAACCTATCTTGTTGTCGGTCAAGGTGATCATGGATGTCCACGCAGGCCCACGAATATATAGGCTTGTCGCCGATAGCCACGCGAGGGAGTGTACCATTCGAACACAACCACTACATGCATATGTATGGAGGTGATGAGTGCATGCATGTTTGAATGCCATTTCACAACAAGGATGTGGCGCATGCGTCGAAAATCGTACAGTCCCCACACAGAGCGAGATCGGTTCATGACGTGTCGTGGTACTAGCCACTTCGACCCGATGGGAGGGATTCATGCGTACATGTAACGCCCACGATGCGGCTATATCTCCCACGTGTCGAGGCACGACTTAGAGGCATAACCGCATTGTGGTTTTGTCGCAAGAAGGGTCATCTTCACACAATCCCATGTAATGAACAAGAATGGGATAAAGAGTTGGCTTACAATCGCCACTTCACACAATACATAAATATAGATCATACATCATCCAAAATACACACATAGACCGGCTACGGTCAAAATCCAAATGAAAATAAGATAACCCCAAATGCTAGATCCCCGATCGCCCCAACTGGGCTCCACTACTGATCATCAGGAAAAGACACATAGTAACGACCACGTTCCTCATTGAACTCTCACTTGAGATCGATCCCATCATCTGCACTGGCATCGTCGGCACCTGCAACTGTTTTGGTAGAATCTGTGAGTCACGAGGACTCAGCAATCTCACACCCGCGAGATCAAGACTATTTAAGCTTATAGGAAGGGATGGTGTAATGAGGTGGAGCTGCAGCAGGCAATAAGCATATATGGTGGCTGACAAACGCAAATGAGAGCGAGGAGAGAAGCAACGGAACGGTCGTCATCTAGTAACGACCAAGAAGTGATCCTGAACTCCTACTTACGTCATACATAACTCAAACCGTGTTCGCTTCCCGGACTCCGCCGAGAAGAGACCATCACGGCTACACACGCAGTTGATGTATTTTAACCGGGTCAAGTGACAAGTTCTCTACAACCGGACATTAACAAATTCCCATCTGCCTCATAACCGCGGGCACGGCTTTCGAAAGATAATACCCTGCAGGGGTGTCCCAACTTAGCCCATCATAAGCTCTCACGGTCAACGAAGGATAAACCTTCTCCCGGAAAGACCCGATCAGTCTCGGAATCCCGGTTTACGAGTTTCGACAATGGTAAAACAAGACCAGCAAAGCCGCCCGATGTGCCGACAAATCCCGATAGGAGCTGCACATATCTCGTTCTCAGGGCAACACCGGATGAGACATCCTACGAGTAAAAGCAGACCTCGAGTTTCCAAGAGGGGGCCCCGCAGTCTACTCAGTTCGGACCAACACTCGAAGGAGCACTGGCCCGGGGGGGGGGGGGGTTTAAAATAAAGATGACCCTCGGGCTCGCGAAAACCCGGGGGAAAAGGCTTAGGTGGCAAATGGTAAAACCAAAGTTGGGCCTTGCTGGAGGAGTTTTATTCAAGGCGAACTGTCAAGGGGGTCCCATAAATCACCCAACCGCGTAAGGAACGCAAACTCAAGGAACATAATACCGGTATGACGGAAACTAGGGCGGCAAGAGTGGAACAAAACACCAGGCATAAGGCTGAGCCTTCCACCGTTTACCAAATATATAGATGCATTAATATAATAAGTGATATTGTGATATCCCAACATATCCATGTTCCGACAAGGAACAAACTTCAACTTCACCTGCAACTAGCAACGCTATAAGAAGGGCTGAGCAAAAGCGGTAACTTAGCCAAACAACGGTTTGCTAGGAAAGGATGGTTAGAGGCTGACATGGCAATATGGGAGGCATGATAAAGCAAGTGGTAGGTAGCGCAGCATGGCAATAGAGCGAACAACTAGCAAAGCAAAAATACAAGTGATTTCGAGGGGTGGTCATCTTGCCTGCAAGGTTCTCAGAGTTGTCGAAAGCTTGACCCTCGTAAGCGTACTCAACATGTTCCTCATTCACGAACTCGTCTCCTGGCTCTACCCAAGACAAGAACACAAGCAACGGAACCACAATCAATCACGGGAAATGCACAAGCAACATGATGCAAAACATGTATGATATGCGAGATATGATATGCGATGCATATGCGTGCTCCGGAAGAAAAATGATGAACAAGGCAGTAACTTGGCAAACCAAGCATTCCACTGGAAAGGTGAGATGATTTCGGTCGAAATCGATATAAAGATCACCGGAAACGGATGCACGGTTTGCAAATGGCAAGCAAAACAAGAATGACACGAATCTGCGATTAACAGCATGATAGCACTTAAAATAACAATGCTACAGCACTCCAACATAGCAACAAAGCATATAGCAGTAATCTACAGGAGATGCTTGACAAAAGATGAACACTGAGCTACGGCTAGTTCACAACATAACAAGCTCAAACCAGCATGGCAAAAGTGCAAAAGAAATCAGGTTCACAGACTTAGTGAAATTACTGGACATGCCTGAAGCAGCATCAGGTAGCAATGTTCAGAGCACGAAATCAACATGCTACAGGAAGTTAACATAGCAAAACAAGGCATGGCAGTGTTCTACTAAATGCATATGACAAAAATCCCTTACTGACCATAAGCCAAAAAGGACCAGAAGATATGATGGCAACCATGCAAATATAGCAAGTTTCGTTAACAGGTTTCAGACTCAGCAGAAAACAGAGCATGGCAGAAACAATAATATGAAGGCACCTTGGTGAGCTTGATGCACTCACCACAAAGCAATGCATGACAAAAAAAGCATACCTACAGCAATATGGCATGTTTATGAAGCTATTCATGGCAAGATAAAAAGCATAGCATGTATGGATCAACTACAACAAGCTTGGCAAAAATGAATATCATGTTAAGAATCTGCCAGAAATATTTTATAGCAAAAGTAGAGCAAGATTGAGTCATGCTATGACACTCCATAATTGCAAGCAAGGGCAGGAATGGATCAACTACAACAATATCTACAAAACATCCTTACTGAACATCTCCAAAATATGCATGGATCTCTCTGTAGCATCAAGTTTACATGGCAACAAAATAACAGCAGACAAAGACTTGGAGAAATCACCGTCCCTGAAATCAGAAACATTATGGAGCCTAGTTTGCATGCTTGTGCTAGTCATCACAGAGATCAAAAAAATACATGGCATACACCAATGGAAAGATGGCATGGCATACAACAAAACACATGAGAGCTCATGCCCATAAGATGCACAGATTAAATGATACAAAAATAACAAATCTCCAAGTTCTGCTAAGTAACAACAGATAACAACAACTAGCACTCTTGCACCAGAGATTTGGGCATCAAGATGGCCTCTAATGAACATGGTGCAATTGAATAAAATGTAGAGCATCACGAGGCGAACAATTCAATATATTACACACGCGTAACGGAGCTATATGTAGAGATTTATGCCATGATGAACAGATGCACTTATTGTAAAATCACAGGATCGCAAAATTTCGGGGTCTCGGGAAAGTCAACCTTCGTTTGACTGGATCGGGATCTCGAGGAAGCTCGGGCTCGCCGTGGCCGGAGCTGGAGCTGCTGCTCGCGGTGGCTGGCGTGGCAACGGGAGGAGATGGAGGAGAGGGCGACGACGTCGGGGAAGGAGGGCGCGGCGCCGGAGGGAGCGGGGCACGGCGGTGGACGGCGGCGGCGGCGTGGCGCCGGCGGCGAGGCGGCGGGGCAGGCGCGACGCAGGAGGCAGGCGGCGGCGGCTGCGAGCTCGCGCGGGCACGCGGTGGGCCTGGCGGGCCGCGGCGGCGGGGCGCGAGGTGGGAGGCGCGGAGGCGACGTGGCGGCGGCTGATTCATCTGGGCGGCGGTGCGATTTCGTCCGGCGGCGGTACGGACACGTCCGCCCGCGGAGAGGGAGCGGGGCTAGGGTTGGACTGCGAATGTTTTCGGGAGGGGATGCATATATATAGCTAGAGGGAGCTAGGAGAGTCCAAATGAGGTGCGGTTTTCGCCCACACGATCGTGATCGAACGACCTACAGCATGGAAGAGAATTTGGTGGGTTTTGGGCTGGTTTTGAGGGGGGGTTTTGCTGCAACACACAAAAGGACTTTGCGGATGCCCGGTTAACCGTTGGAGTACCAAACGACCTCCAAATGAAACGAAACTTGACCGGTGGTATACTAGGGCCACTTGACAAGCCTCGGTCCATTCCGAGAATGTTTGGCACCCGCTCACGAAAGAAAACAAGAGGGGTGCGCCGGAGGAGGTGGGAGCGCCGGATTGCAAAATGGACAACGGGGAAAATGCTCAGATGCATGAGACGAACACGTATGCAAATGCAATGCACATGATGACATGATATGAGATGCATGACATGAACAAAATGCAAAACGAAAGACAAAACCCGACCACGGAGGGAATATCATAACACATAGCCGAAAATGGCAAGAGTTGGAGTTACAATTATGGAAAGTTACATGCGGGGTGTTACAGTACACATGCATGTGTGTGCTCAGACTGTATCATGTCATCCCAGAGCATGACCTATATATATATACCGTATTAGAAACAAAAATAATAATCCCCTCCAAGTCAAATTAACCTCTTTTGTTGTCAGCCAAAGTAGTGATGGACCAAGCAGGCCAACAGATGGAAAGCATCGATATCGCTGATAATCGCTTAAGTGGGAGGGAGAGGACAACCACCACCGCTTTGCATGTGGGCCAAACATATGTTGAATACCCAAAATGCACAACTTTGATGTGGCACATGCCTCAAAAACTGTAAAGTCCCCACACAGAGCGAGGTTCATGAAGCGTACTACATATGATGGTCCCCTTCCCCCTCTTCGACGAATACTACATGCTCCTACCATAATACAACCCAAAAAGAATCCTCCTTGATGGTGAATTAATTAACCTCTCCCGATGTAGGTCAAAGTGATGCATGCATCGACGATGGCCTCACGAGCCCATAGATGGAAGTGTCACATGTGAGTGTCCTAGGATAACCACCGCGTGCATGCATGTGGCCCAAAGAGGTGTTGTGTGATGTTTGAATAGCCAATTTCACAACTTTGATGTGGCACGTGCCTCGGAAACCGAAAAGTCCCGACACTGAGTGAGGTGTACTTGTTCACGGACGCGTACGTATAGTATATATGCTAGTCCCCTCCCACCTCTTCGACGCGTACTATATACTCCCACCATAGCACAAACAAAAAAGATTCTACCTTGCTGGTAATTAGCATCTCCGTCGGCTGTTGGTCAAAGTGATGGACGACGACCTCGCGGCCCACAGAAAGTGTCACACGCGAGTATCGAGTGTCGTGTAGGACAACCATCGATTGCATGTGGCCAAAACATGTTTGTATGAAAGGGTTGTGTAATGTTTTAAATAACGAATTCACGACTCTGATGTGGCACCTGCCTCACAAAACGGCCAACCGCCATGGTGGCTCACGACTCATAGTGTACTGCCAGCCACCCGCCACCCCCCTAGACGCACGCGCGCGCGCGCGCACACACACACACACACACACACCGTGAATCCACCGCAACTACGACGCATGCTAAATTATCCAGCGGCGAACATATGTTACCAAAGGAGGGACGTTTTAATTTCCATTAAGACGTTTTAGTACATCGATTGATTTTCTAGGGGTATAATGTGGAAAAATCAAATTTGAGCTACATGCACACGTGACAGTGCACCTAAATGGACTGCAAAAAGATATGTGTCTCACTGGGTGCATGTTTACTCCCCGCGCAAGAAATTTCAAACATTGAGAATCTTGATTTCTAAATTCTAGTACATCCAAAACTTATTTGAAATTCATGAAACTTATCGTGTGTCATATGGACACCAATACAAAGTGGCATTGTACTTTTTTGTCAAATTTGAGACCAGTTTTGATGTAATCTTTATCTTCTTACAAACGGGAGATTATTAATAATTGGGAACCAATATCCCAAACGGATTATTTATTCAAACCGTGAGCATTCGACCAACAATGGATACGTGCGGTTAAGCAATAAAGCGGCAGAATTAATCATCCATCATAGAAACACAATATACGTGCCGCCACGTGACCCGTGTGTCGTGTGAGCAGGCGTGAGCTGACGGGACGCATGCGAGCAGTCCGCCGCGCAGGCAGACCGGGAGGCGTGCATGCAGGTGTGTGAATTGATGGGAGGCGTGCTCGCTGCACAGTGTCATCGGGAGGCGTGCGAATAGCTGTGTGAAACGACGGTAGGCATGCCAGTAGTCCGGTGTGCAGGCTCACAGGGAGACAAGCCAGCGGTTTGACCGCCGCCCGCCTCTCTCCCAGTACCCCATATTAATGGCGTGCCCGAGCGGCCGCACCCCCCCCATCCTTGGCACACACACAATCCTCTCTCTCCTCTTGCATCCTCGACTCCGCTCTTAGTCCTCAAAGCCATCAATGTATGAGGATGCCGCCGAAGCGCCCCATCGGAGGGAGTGGCGACGCCGGGGCTGCTGAAGCACCGAAGCACGGCGTGGAGATGGAGACAGAGGTTGCCGCCACCGTCGTCTATGGTGTCATGCTTCCAAAGCCGGAGGCGAAGGTCCACACCGACTCTGATGACGACTCGGGTGACGACTCCGACGACCACTCCGGCGAGGACTCCGACGATGACACACAACAGGTTAGTCATCTATACCCATTTATGTGTCAAATAGATCCTAGGGTTTCTCTGGTTACTCCTGCCTCCCTGTTTTTGGAATAGAAATCCTATGGTCATGTTCTCCCAATCCATGAAATCTGAGTAAATTTCATTAGATCCATGTAGTGTATTGATTGTTTGAATGGTACAAGTGATAAGTGATTAGTTGATTCATCAGTGCAAGTGACTTCTGCTAGTAATCCAACTAGGGTCAGTGTTCATGCTAATAATTCCTAGCCAGGACTTGACAATTGATTTTGAATGACCTACATTTATGTTTGTGCCATTATTTTCTTCAAGATTGGTCTGTACATAGACGATTGTGCTTAAAATTCGAACCATAATCTCTGGATATGTATAAAAAATAGCCATAAATTCCTAACCCTACTTCATGGCATGTAAACATTGATTTGATGCCAAATTTTGGCAACTACCAAATGTTTGCTAGAGATTAGTTTGTAAACATTAATTTGATGCCACATTTTTTACTATTTGTATAGGTGCTGCCTGACGATGTGGACAGCGAGGAGGAAGATGGCCAAAGGAGGTACAAGATGCAAATGCCGAGGGAGCTTTATGCGGGAATGCATAACAGGCGTATTAGGACCTGGGACGGTGGCTATCGATGCCCATTTTCAGGAACTGCCATCCCCCTTAATGACGCACCCGCTCTTATTCTACCATGATTGAAGCACCTCGAGCTCGTCGTTGTCTGCCTCCCAAACGGTGACGTGGAGCGCCTGCTTCATGGCTGTACTGCACTCGAGTACCTTCGTCTTCACGCGATCAATGCGTTGAGTAGCTTCCACATCACCTCCGTGACTCTCCTGACTATTTATGTGTGCTGCTGGTGCGGCAAGAAGACATCACAAGATGTGTACCATGGTATGGTCATTGAGGACACAGCTTCACTTGAGAGATTACTTGTAGTTGATCAACAAGGTCCAACAAGAATCAATGTCATTTCTGCATCAAAATTGATAGGGGTGGGCTACTCGTCTGACATATACTCCGAACTTGTTATTGGATCCACATCCGCTCAGGTACAACAACCGCCTTCTACCTCTCCTTCTAGAAATTAACATTATTTCTAATCTTGAAGATGTATGTTCGTCTGTCATCCAGAAAATGATTCCGACAAGCTTGACCCCGAAACTGCGCACAGTGAAGGTCTTGGCACTAGAATCTATCGGCCCCAACCTGGAGCAAGTTGTCAGTTTCCTGAGATGCTTTCCGTGCCTGGAGAAGCTATATATCGAGGTGATGTTCCTTTCCTGTTAAATGTTAACCATAAGGGAGTTCAGTTTGTGATACCTTTTTCCAAGTTTACAATGACAATGCACTATGATTTCTGAAGGATTTTTTGGAGGATTTCAGGACATACATGTCCCCCCCGCCATATTGGTTGCTTGATCCATATGGTTACAATCCATAAGCATTTATCCTTTTGATTCATCTGTACTAGTTTTCTTAGGGAACTTTTCATCCACTCCAACCTCTTGTGAAGAAGGCTACATTTTTCTAGATTGTAATCAAATGCCCATGTTAATCATGTCGGATCGAAGATGGCATGTTAGTGCATTTTACAAATCCTGCAAACCAAATAGGCTTGTAGTAGTGTTCAAAACTGCATGTAGGCACTAACACGTTTTCTTCTTTTGCATATAAGATTAGGCCCAGTGGTGGATAATGTGATACAATATAACAATCACATCGAATGCCTAGATCTACATCTCTGAGAAATTACTTTGAACTCCTACCGAGGGACCTTACCGGAGATTATATTCGCCAGGTTCTTTGTTGTCAGAGCAAGAGTGCTGAAGGTAATGAGGTTTGCCCTACATTTATTTCGGCAAAATGAATGGTTTGTTGATTAGCGCCGGCGGCTGCGGCAGAATGGAATAGGCTCTGAAAATGCTGAATTTCATTTTGGAACTTCAGATGACAGAATAATTGGAAGTCATCGTGTCAACCCCATACATGACCTCTCAGTGGCTGACCCCTTTGCAAATATGACGAGGTTTCAAAACCAGACTTACAAGTGGTAATATTAGTTTGAACCTCTCTGATATCCATGTTCAGCGGATCAGCGTGAGCGTTTGCAGCTGATGAGCTGAATTTCATTTCTAATATCAGTTTGAACCTTGTAATCTTCGAATTTGAGCCATAGAACTCTAGAATTTGAACCTTGTAATATTTCGAGCTTTTTGGTACAATCGTTGAAATGGCATCGTCTGAGACTCGTATATTGGTAGCACTATTTTGACCTCAATATGCAATGGACTTACATTTTATTAACCATTCTCGAATTTGTTTACCTTGTCGATCTCATAGCACACGATTTGTATAGCCAACTCGACTGCGATATTCGACATTATTGCACACAGTTGGTTTCTTCAACCGTGTGCCCTATAAAGCGTAGAATTAATTATCGCACTCGAGTGTCCATCATCACCCTTCTGTGTAACTTTGACCTCATCACCCACGGGTAAACTTATGACCGAAGTCATTCCACACACTTCGTTTTTACCAAGCTTTTTGCCAATAAACGCCCATGATTTGTCCCTCTTCTAGCCGACGTGTGGCCAAACTAGCTGGGCGGGAAGCTTGCGCGGTAAACTGCGCGGTAGCGCGGGAACAGGCTCACCGACGATACATTTGGCGCCTATTCGAGCCCACACGTGGTCAAGTGAAACGTGTGCGGTGCGGTGTTGTCAACTGTGCAATGGAATCTTCAGCTATGAACGCGGTGCCAAGACATGCCGGTTACATGCCGGCCGGCCCCCATTTATTACAGCAGCCATTTAACCCTTGTGTCGCTTCAACCTTTCGATCGCGCCCCACCATTGCAAGAAGCACACCCACCATGACAAATTCTTAGAGGGTATCCTGCGTGGCTCCAATGGCGCTCCGAGCGGCTGCCGCCGATGAGCAGCCGTTCACCATGCATGCTGTGGTGGACACCCATAGAAGGTTCATGGAGCTCTCGGTGGTGTACACCAACAACCCGGTCTGGGTGGAGCACTCCATCCACATCATGTAGCTGTTGCTTGCTGAGGAGAAGTACAAGGTGGTCGGGTTCGACCTCGAGTACACCCACACACGTGCCGGGTCTCGTCCCAAGGTCACCGTCGCCCAGATGTGCGTGGGCAGTCACGTCCTCGTCTACCACTACTACTTGGCCACAAGGCCTTGCAAGCATTTCACCAGGTTTGTCAATAGCCCCCACTACATGTTCGCTATAGTGGACATCACCAACGATGTAAAGGTGCTCAAGAATTCAGGCATCGCCTGCCAGAATCTTGTCGAAATCCAGGGCCAATACAAGATCTGGGGCAGCAACGAGCATGAGAAGGACTCACTGATTCACCTTGCCGAGGCCATCATCGATCCCTACTATAGAGACATGGAGGATTCCTGCATCAAGGACAAGCGTGGCTGGCACTCGGCCTGGATGGAGAAACTTGACAAAGCTCACGTCGTGTACGCGGCCAAGGAGGCGTACACGAGCTATGAGACGTACAGGCGGATCACTCACATGAGGAAGTGCCTCCTTCCCCAAAACGGCCAGGGATCCAGCCGGAAGTAGAGCAATGGCAAGCGTGTTGCAACAAGTAGATGATTAGATCCTCGTTTCTCCTAGTTTAGTATGCATGTAATTGCTTACTTAATTTGGTGTGTGGAAATGTTATGTGTGTAGTCACTTGTGTAATTGTATGCTTAATTTGGTTTTGCAATGCCGTCTTTTTAAGTATATATGTTGATGCTCTGTAGACAGAGAAAATCACATCGCACACGGACTAAACAATGGAACCCGTCGGTGATGATTTCATCAATCACTGACAATTGTATACCAGCAATCATTTGCTCACAGCACACACGACTTTTTAACAGGAATCGTCTGTGTTGTTATCGGTCTTCCCACACATTTTTTATTACAGACCTGTTTGCCGCGTATCACACACATCTTGTTAAGTTGAACCGTTTTTGTTCTCATGGCTCAACACAAACAGTTCATCCGAGTGAATTGTATGCCGTATATCACACACACCTTCATCTGGCTGCCCGTTTCTGTTGTTCTGCCTCATCACAAACAGTTTATCTGAGTGAACTGTATGCCGTATATCACACACGCCTTCATCTGGGTGCCCGTTTCTTTTGTTCTGCCTCATCGCAAACAGTTAATTGAACTGAACTGGATGCCCCACATCGCACACGCAACTAAAATCTGAACCATGTTTGATGTATCCTTCATTGCAAACGTTTTGCATCTTTTTTATGGTTATTTTACATCACCGTTTGTGATTAATGCATGGCACACAGTTTCATGAAATTGTCTCTGATCATAGTCATATTAGCAGCATCCTGCAATAGTGATTAGAGGAAGGAAAAGGTCCCGTGTAATCGAAACCCCAAACATCAAAAGGTTGAATAGCAAGAGAATAATTCATAGGCATTTCCTGACGCTTACCAATATTACCAATTCTTTGACACTCATTGCAAGTTAAAACAAACTTACGGGCATCCTTGAAGAGAGTAGGCCAATAAAAAACCAGATTGCAATACCTTGTGAGCAGTTCTGTCTCCTGCATGATGCCCTCCGGAAGCTTCGGAGTGACATTTCCGTAGGATTTGTCCCTGTTCATGCTCAGGTACACAACATCTAATAATACCATCTACTCCTTTATAAAGATGTGGGTCATCCCAAAAGTAATGTCTTAAATCATAGAAGAATCTCTTCTTTCCTTGGTAAGTGAAACTAGGTGGTATAAATTTTGCAACAATATAATTAGCATAGTCAGCATACCAAGGAGTGTTATGAGAGACATTTATTGCAGCTAATTGCTCATCAGGAAAACTATCATTAATAGGTTGTGGGTCATCGAATATTCTCTAACCTAGACAAGTTATCAGCTACGGGGTTCTCAGCTCCTTTTGTATCAGTGATATGTAAGTCAAATTCTTGTAGCAAGAGAACCCACCTAATGAGTCTAGGTTTAGCATCTTTCTTTTCCATAAGATATTGAATAGCAGCATGATCAGTGTGAACAATAACTTTAGAATCATAAATGTAAGATCTGAATTTATCACAGGCAAACGCAACTGCTAAAAATTATTTTTCAGTAGTAGCATAATTTCTTTGGGCACTGTCTAGAGTTTTACTAGCGTAATGAATAACATTTAATTTCTTATCAACCCTTTGTCCTAAAACAGCACCAACAGCATAATCACTAGCATCGCACAATTTCAAAAGGCAAGTTCCAATCAGGTGGTTGAACAAGAGGTGCAGAAATTAAGGCTTTCTTAAGTGTTTCAAAGTCTTCTACACAATCATCATAAAAAACAAATGGACCATCCTTTTGTAAAAGATTTGTAAGAGGCCTAGAAATTTTAGAGAAGTCTTTAATAAATCTCCTATAGAAACCAGCATGACCAAGGAAACTATGAATACCTTTGATATCTTTAGGGCATGGCATTTTCTCAATTGCATCAACTTTAGCTTTATCCACCTCAATACCTCATTTAGAAATTTTATGTCCCAAGACAATACCTTCATTAACCATAAAGTGGCACTTCTTCCAATTCAAGACAAGATTAGTTTGCTCGCATATCTGCAAAACTCGATCAAGGTTGCTTAAGCAATCATCAAAAGAAGTTTCGTAAACGGAAAAATCGTCCATGAAAACCTCAACAATCTTTTCACAAAAATCAGAGAATATAGCAGTCATACATCTTTGAAAGCTAGCAGATGCATTGCATAAACCAAAAGGCATACGTCTATAAGCATAAGTTCCAAAAGGACAAGTAAAGGTGGTTTTCTCTTGATTAGGTTGTGAGACAGGTATTTGAGAAAAACCAGAATATCCATCGAGAAAACAAAAGTGTGTGTGCTTAGATAATCTTTCTAGCATTTGATCAATGAAAGGTAGAGGGTAATGATCTTTTCTAGTTGCTTTATTTAATTTTCAAAAATCAATTACCATTCTATAGCAAGTGACAATTCTTTGTGGAATGAGTTCATTTTTATCATTAGGAACAACAGTAATACCTCCCTTCTTAGGGACACAATGAACGGGACTTACCCATCTACATCAGCTACGAGATACATTATACCTGCTTCCAGAAGCTTCAGTATTTCAGTTCTTACCACTTCTTTCATTTTAGGATTTAAACATCGTTGGTGATCAACAACAGGTTTAGCATCAGGTTCCATATTAATCTTGTGCTGACAGAGAGTGGGACTAATGCCCTTAAGATCATCAAGAGTACATCCAATAGCAGCTCGATGCTTCTTCAGAATTTTCAATAATCTTTCTTCCTCATGTTGTGAAAGGTTAGCACTAATAATAACAGGTTATCTTTTTCTCATCAAGATAAGCATATTTCAAAGTGTCTGGCAATTGTTTTAATTCAAACACAGGATCAGCTTTAGGTGGAGGAGGACCTCCTAGAGTTTCAATAGGCAAATTGTGTTTAAGTACAGGTCGTTGTTCAAAGAAAATTTTATCTATCTCATTTCTTTAATGCATATGCATATCATTTTCATGGTATAGAAAATATTGTTCTAGTGGATCAGTAGGAGGCACGACAATACAAGCAAGACCAATTATTTCATCCTTACTAGGCAGTTCTTTCTGATGATATTTCTATTGAACTTAGAAAAATTAAACTCATGAGACTCGTCACCAAAACTAACACCGACAGTTTGTTTCTCGCAATCTATTTTAGCATTAACGGTGTTCAAGAAAGGTCTACCAAAGATAGTGGGACAAAATTCATCTTGTGGGGAACCAAGAACTAGAAAATCAGTAGGATATTTTATTTTCCCACACAAGATTATAACATCTCTAACAATCCCAAGTGGTGTGATGGTGTCTCTATTAGCAAGTTTAATAGTAACATCGATGTATTCTATTTCAGCAGGTGCTATATCATTCATAATTTCTTGATATAAGGTAAAAGGAATATCACTTATGCTAGCACCTAAGTCACATAAACCATGATAACAGTGATCTCCTATTTTGACTGAGACAATAGGCATGCCAACAACGGGTCTATGTTTATCTTTCTCATCGGGTTTAGCAATTCTGGCAGCTTTATTGAAGAAGTAAATAACATGCCCATCTATATCTTCTACCAAGAGATCTTTAACCATAGCAACGCTAGGTTCTACTTTGATTTTTTCAGCAGGTGTAGGTGCTCTTATATAACTTCTATTGACCACAGTTGAAACCTTAGCATGTTCCTTTATCATAACAGGGAAAGGTGGTTTTTCAATATAAGCAGTAGGAACAAATGGATCAACATTATAAATAATAGTTTCATCTTTAGTTATTACCGGTTCTTTAATTTCTTCTTTAATAGGTGGATGATATTTAAACCACTTATCTTTAGGGAGATCAACATGAGTAGCAAATGATTCACAAAAGGAGGCTACTATCTCAGAGTCAAGTCCATATTTAGTGCTAAACCTTTGAAAAGCATCGGTATTCATAAAAGATTTAACACAATCAAACTTAAGCTTAATACCTGACTCTTTACCTTCATCAAGTTCCCAATCTTCAGAGTTGTTAATTCTTTCTAAAAGATCCCACCTAAATTCAATAGTCTTCTTCATAAAGGAACCAGTACAAGAAGTATCGAGCATGGATTGATCATCACGAGAAAGCCGAGCATAAAATTCTGAATGATAATTTCTCTTGAGAGCTCATGATTGGGGCATGAATATAACATTGACTTAAGCCTCCCCCAAGCTAGAGTGATAATTTCTCCTTCATGAGGCCAAAAATTATATGTATAGTTCTGATCACGATGAACTAGATGCATAGGATAATTTTTTTGGTGAAATTCCAATTTCAATCGATTCCAATTCCAAGATCCAATATCATCGCATAGCCTATACCATGCCAATGATTTTCCCTTCAAAGATAAAGGGAAAACCTTCTTCTTAGCTTCATCTCTAGGTAAACCTGCAAGCTTAAATAATCCACAAATTTCATCCACATATATCAAGTGCATATCAGGATGTTCGATTCAATCTCCTGCATAAGAATTTCATAACCAATATTTTCAGTAGGTGCAATAGCTTGAGGGTAACTAATTGTGGTTCTGGTTGAGGTGAAGATACCTCGAACAAACCCCTCAAAGGATTGTTCTCCATAGTAACAAGTGACAATAAATTTCAGCACTTAGTAACAATTTTTCCTTAGAGATTTTCACTTACCAAGAGCGCTTCACTCCCCGGCAACGTGCCATAAAAGAGCCTCGATGACCCACAAGTATCGGGGATCAATCGTAGTCCTTTTGATAAGTAAGGGTGCCGAACCCAACGAGGAGCAGAAGGAAATCACAAGCGGTTTTCAGCAAGGTATTCTCTGCAAGCACTGAAATTATAAGTAACGAGTAGTTTGATAGCAAGATAATTTGTAACGAGCTACTAATGGTAACAACAAATAATATGTAGCAAGGTAGCCCAATCCTTTTGTGGCAAAGGACAGGCCAAAAGGGTACACGGGAATTTCATCTAGTCACTTTCATCATGTTGGTTTGATTCGTGTTCGCTACTTTGATAATCTGATATGTGGGTGGACCGGTGCTTAGGTGTTGTTCTTACTTTAACAAACCTCCTACTTATGATTAACCCCCTCGAAAGCATCCGCAACTACGAGAAAAGTATTAAGATAAAATATAACCATAGCATTAAACTTTTGGATGCAAATTAGTCCCTTACGAAGTACCACATATAGGGTTTAAGCTTCTGTCACTCTCGCAACCCATCATCTAATAACTACTCCACAATGCATTCCCTTAGGCCCAAATATGGTGAAGTGACATGTAGTCGACGTTCACATGACACCGCTAAGGGAATCACAACATACATACCATCAAAATATCGAACACATATCAAGTTCACATGATTACTTGCAGCAAGATTTCTCCCGTGACCTCAAGAACAAAAGTAACTACTCACAAATGATAATCATGCTCAAGATCACAGGGGTATTAAATAGCATAATGGATCTGAACATATAATCTTCCACCAAATAAACCATATAGTAATCAACTACAAGATGTAATCAACACTACTAGTCACCCACAAGCACCAATCTAAGGTTCCGGTACAAAGATTGAACACAAGAGATGAACTAGGGTTTGAGAGGATATGGTGTTGTTGAAGATGTTGATGGAGATTGCCCTCCCTAAGATGGGAGAGTTGTTGGTGATGATGATGACGATGATTTCCCCCTCCGTGAGGGAAGTTCCCCCGGCGGAATCGCGCTGCCGGAGGGCAAAAGTGCTCCTGCCCAAGTTCCGCCTCAAGACATCGACGCTTCATCCCGAAAGTCCTCTCCTTATTTTTTTTCTAGGTCAAAATGACTTATATATCAGAAGAGGGGCACCGGAGGTGGGCCGAGGAGGGCACAACCCACCAGGGCGCACATCGGCTCCCTGGCGCGCCCAGGTGGGTTGTGCCCACCTGGTGGGCACCCTCTGGTAGTTATTTGCTCCAATAATTCTTAAATATTAAATAAAAATTCTCCGTGAAGTTTCAGCTCATTTGGAGTTGTGCAGAATAGGTGGCCTGACGTAGCTTTTTCAGGTCCAGAATTCAAGCTGCCGGTATTCTCCCTCCTTGTGTGAACCTAGCATATTATGAGAGAAAAGGCATTAGAATTACTCCATAAAGCATTATTATGCATAAAAACATCACAAATAACAGTAGGAAAACATGATGCAAAATGGACGTGTCAAATATCTTATATGGGAAAGAAAGATGCTAAACCTAGACTCATTAGGTGGGTTCTCTTGCTAGAAGAATTTGATTTACATATCACTAATAGGAAATGAGATGAGAACCCCGTAGCTGATAACTTGTCTAGGTTAGAAAATATTCTTGATGACCCACTACCAATTGATGATAGCTTTCCTGATGAACAACTAGCTGTAATAAATGCTTCTCATAATACTCCTTGGTATGCTGATTATGCTAATTATATTGTTGCTAAATTTATGCCACCTAGTTTCACATACCAACAAAAGAAAAATTCTTCTATGATTTAAGACATTACTTTTGGGATGACCCACATCTTTATAAAGAAGCATTAGATGGTATTATTATACATTGTGTACTTGAGCATGAACAGGAACAAATCCTACAGAAATGTGACTCCGAAGCTTATGGTGGACATCATGTGGGAGATAGAACTGCTCACAAGGTATTGCAATCTGGTTTTTATTGGCCTACTCTTTTCAAAGATGCCCGTAAGTTTGTCTTGTCTTATGATGAATGTCAAACAATAGGTAACATCGGTAAGCATCAGGAAATGCCTATGAATTATTCACTTGTTGTTGAGCCATTTGATGTTTGGGGTTTTGATTACATGGGACATTTTCCTTCCTCTAATGGGTATACACATATTTTGGTTGATGTTGATTATGTTACTAAGTGGGTAGAAGCTATTCCAACTAGTACTGCTGATCATAACACTTCCATTTTTATGCTTAAAGAAATTATTTTCCTAAGGTTTGGAGTCCCTAGATATTTAATAACTGATGGTGGTTCACACTTTATTCATGGTGCTTTCCGTAAAATGCTTGCTAAATATGATGTTAACCATAGAATTGCTTCACCTTATCATCCTCAATCTAGTGGTCAAGTTGAACTTAGCAATAGAGAAATAAAATCAATATTACAAAAAACAGTCAATAGGTCCCGAAAGAATTAGTCTAAGAAACTAGATGATGCACTTTGGGCCTACAGAACAGCTTATAAAAATCCTATGGGTATGTCTCCATATAAAATGGTTTATCAAAACGCTTGTCATTTGCCTCTTGAGTTAGAACATAAAGCATATTGGGTAATTGAAGAACTCAATTATGACATCAAACTTGCCGGTGAAAAGAGGTTATTTGATATTAGCTCACTAGATGAATGGAGAACCCAAGCTTATGAAAATGCCAAACTACTCAAAGAAAAAGTTAAAAGGTGGCATGACAAAAGAATCCAAAAGCGGGAATTCAAAGTTGGTGAATATGTTCTTTTGTACAACTCTTGTTTTAGATATTTTGCAGGAAAGCTTCTATCCAAATGGGAAGGACCATATATTATCGAAGAGGTTTATCATTCTGGAGCCATTAAGATCAATAATGCCGAAGGCACTAATCCAAAGGTGGTCAATGGGCAAAGAATTGAGCACTATATCTCAGGTACGCCTATTAATGTTGAAACCAATATTATCCAAACCATGACACCGGAGGAACACATAAAAGAAACCTTCCAGAACACTCCAGAACCCTGAAAAGGAGGAGGTACGTGATAGGGTAAGTAAACGGACTCCGTGAAATTCACAAAAATATTTTCTGTCGGTTTGGAATATTAGAAAAAATAGGAAAATAAGAAACAACCAGGAAGGCAACCGAGGTGGCCACGATACACCAGGGCACGCCTGCCCTTCCGGCCGCGCCCTGGTGGGTTGTGGTCCCCTCGGGCACCTTCTCGACTCCGTTTTCCTTCCATATGGTTGTTTTCCAAGATAAAAAAATCTTTATATATACCCCCAAATGATTTGACCAACGCAACGCAGGAAAATCCTCGGTTCTTGTTTCATGTTGTTTTCCTGATAGATATGAAAATACGTCATCTCAAGATTCGGATGGAGAGAGCTATGTCGCAGACTATATTTGAACCCAAAAGTTTATGGGGATGTGGAACATTATGGCTGGACCATGGAGGAAGAAGAAGATTACGATTTGAAGGGAAATGAAGAGACAAGCTCACATGAAGATGAAGTCCCATTACCTCAACGTGGGGAGATGCACGGGATTTCAAGAAGTCAAGTCTCCCTTATAAAGTAAAGAAACCTAAGATCGAGTTTATCCCTTTTCGCCTTCTGCAGGAAAACAAGCAGGAATTATGCGAAAAGATATTAAGGTTGAGCAGGAGATCAATGACTTGAGGGAGGAAAATTCCATCCTCAAGCGTAAGCTGAGGAAGAAGGACGGTACTACCTCATCACCACCACCATCATCATCCTCCCCACCAAAGGAGACTTGAGTACACGGGTATGGGAACTGCCTTTGGCTTGGCCAAGCTTGGGCCAGATGCCCCGGTATCGTATTGTCGGCGTTCTGGGAACGGGGGTCCCCAGACTTGCCTGCCTACGTCCCACGGCATGGCTCCACTAACGGCCTGGTACAGCCCATCTTCACCAGCGAACACTCAAGACCCTCGCGAGGGGCCAAGCCTCGCGAGGCAGGCAACACAAGACCTCCTCTGGGGCAGCCTCACTAGGCTGGCTCGTGAGGAGCGGAGAGATCAAGGCGAGGGGCACCTCGTGAGGTTCCCGTGACGTGGGCCATGACGACCAAGGCCAGGCGGGCGCCAGTGGGTGCAGAGTACTAGTTTCCTCTTCGGTGCTAAAGGAGCAGGTGCAGGCAAGGAGTCCCGAGGCATCAGGCAAAGGTTTCCGTATCGGTGCAACGAGACCAAGACCAGCAGGACGGTAGGACGGAGGTCATCGCGGAGCCCACGACGGTGTCACCACCAGAGCCTTTGGCAGACGAAGACCACCTTTTGTCAGGATAGCTTGTACTAGCTTCCCCCCTTCAAATTGGCCGTTGTGGGATCCCTTCCCACCGAACATTTGGGAAGAGGACCCGGGCCTCTATAAATAGGACTAGCCACCACCGTAGGAGGCAACTGATTTTGCACCAACTGATCCTGGATCAGATCCATTCCATCCACACACACACAAGCTCACCGAGCTCAAGAACACCTCTCCTCAGGAGGTAGTTCTTCCCTTGTACTTTTTCATCCCCAGCCTACTAGGCAATCCACCACACCACACTGGAGTAGGGTATTACACCACATCGGTGGCCCAAACCAGTATAAACTCTTGCGTCCCTTGTTCTTCGGGTTCAGCGAGCTAGGCTTTGAGATCATGGTAAGAGCGCGAGCTAGGGGGGAGAGATCTTCATGCGCACCCCAGAGTTCGAACCTCAAGGGTTTTGCCGGAACCCGTAATCCGACATTTGGCGCGCCAGGTAGGGGTGCGCTGAAGCTTTCCTTCCGTCGATCCATGTTCCACCGCTCCAGCACGTCCATGGCGAATGCGCGTCGAGCTCGCGCCGAGCGTCGGGCCGCCCTGGTCGCCCATGTCGCTCAGACAGCCCCTGTCGGCGGGCCTCCCCATCGTTCTCCGTCACCCACCGCCAACGCCGTCGCCGGCCAGGCAGGAAACGAGCAGGAAGCATCTTCGCTGCACCCCTCTGTGCGGCGGGACAGCCGCACCGTTACCCCGTCGCTGACTCCAGCCGGCTCATCGTCCCACGCTCGTCGCGCTCCCACGGACGTGCAGGCCGCACTGCTCATGGCACGTGAGCTCCTGCGCTACCGCCTGGTCGACGACCTCTATGAGGACTGGCTGGACCGCATCGCCGAGCTCGTCAGTGCCGCTGGGGGCTCCCCCACACCGTCCCTCTCACTGCCTCGCCCTCCTCCAGCTGCGGGCGATGTAGCTCACGGAGTGCCTCTGCCGCCTCCGCACCAAGGCGGCGCCCTGGCACAAAGACGCGCGGCCCCTCAGCGCGACCCGCCGCGTCGGGAGCCCGCGCATGAAGAAGAAAGCCAAGGCCAAGGACGTGAAGCGCAAGGGGGCAGCCGTGCTCGCGGCGGAGCCAGATACGAAGCGCGGCCGGGACCACCCCGAGTCGTCCAAGAGCAGCCATCCGTTCCGCGCCTTCCACAACGTACACAGCCACAACACCAATGACTGTCTAGAGCTGAGGGCTATTCGAGATGGACACTTTGGTCGACGCCCCGAGCGCAATGACCGGGGCTACGGCCGAGGAGGAGGACGAAGTGGAGGACGCTGGGACGACCGCGGCCCCCGTCAGGAGTGGCGTGACAGGCCCCGCGAGGACCACTGGCAGGACAAGCCTCGTGAGGACGCCTGGAGGGACCAGCCTCGTGAGGACCGTCCTCAGGGCAATCCTGGCCTCCCTCCGTTGCTGCCACCGCCAAGAAGAAATGATGACCACCATCAAGACGAGGGGGCTTGGGGCTTCCAGGAGCCACGCACTATCGCTTGCATCTTGGGGGGTGCTCAGGCCCCAGGTTACCAGCGCATCTTCAAGCAGTTTGCTCGCGAGGTGAACACGGCCCTTCCCAGGCTCGAGGCCACGCGCCCGCTCAGGTGGTCCAAGTGCGCCATCACCTTCAGCTCGTTGGACCCGCTCAAGTGCGCGGCTACTGCCGGCGCCCTCCCGATGCTCTGCTTACCCGTCATCAGCAATGTCCAAGTCACCAAGACCCTCATCGACGGTGGCGCAGGGCTCAATGTCCTGTCCGTCGAGACGTTCGATAGCCTCCAAGTGCCATATGATTAGCTACAGCCTACCAAGCCTTTTTCAGGAGTGACCGATGGCTCCACCACCCCGATAGGGCAGGTCCGCGTCCCCATCACCTTCGGCCAGCGCAACAACTACCGCACCGAGCTCATTGACTTCGACGTCGCCCACATCCGTCTGCCGTACAACGCCATCCTTGGGTATCCAGCATTGGCCAAGTTCATGGCGGTGACCCACCACGGCTACAACGTCCTCAAAATGTCAGGAAGCGGCGGAGTCATCACGGTCCCCTGTGAAGAAAGAGATGCGGTGTGCTCCCTGGAGCGCGCCTTCCAAGCCGCAGTGATCGAACACCCCCACAACGAAGGCACCCTGTACCCTCCTGAGGCCATCCCCAAGAAGAAGAAGCAGCTAATCCACCTAGCGCCTCAGGGAAGCGGTGTCTCCAGTGGCACCACCTCAGGATCCGTGCCCGTAGCCGGGGCACCTTCCCCCCTCGCATAGGAAGGCGCGCCCGGCGCCCTCCTCAGGCTGGGCTCGGGGGCTCTCTTCTGGAGGGCCTCAGACCTAGCCAATGTCATGAGGGAGGCCCTCGGGCACCACGTGGAGGCGTGCTTCGCTGCATGTTTCCCTAAAGAGGGCACAAGGCGAGGAGCGCCTAGTGCTCAGGAGTTCATCACCAGGCAATCCAGGAGCTTCAAGAGGCAAGGAACGTACGCGGCGACCGCCGCCCACCACCCGGCGCAGCTCCCCATCCCGGCGAGGACGGCAGGCTATGCGTCTGCGTCGACATTCCAGGGCTCAACAGGGCCGCATCTCAGGAGCGCTTCTGGCCTTCACGCGTTGGCCGGTGCGAGGGGCCACCTCACAGCTATGTTCGCATGCCGTTTGGCCTGTCGAACGCGGCTGTCACCTACCAGCGTCATCTATGGAGCACCCTGGCGGCTCAAGAGGCCAGGCATCATACAGTACGGGCGGAGATGGCGACGGTCCTCAAGGAACCACCCGAGCCCCTGGAGCCTCCTGAGGGTCAGGGCCCTGGTGGCTCGTGAGGAATGACTCCTTCAGCACGCACCTTCAGCTACCTCAACACTCCTTCGACGACGGAACCATGTGACATTTTCCGGGTTGTTCAGCAGGGAGCGCCCCTCGGGCTGCATCATTCCCAGGTCGCACAGGCCTGTCCCTGCGGCATGTATCTTTTTGCATCTTTAGCTTACTCTGTTGGGGCGCCCCTCGGGCTGCATCATCCCCAGGCCGCTCGGGTCCGTCCCAGTGGCATGTATCGTTCTTGCATCTATCTAAACTAGCTTATCTTCCTGCGTGACTTCCCTACAACTATCACTTGTTTGATTACATCTCGCGGCATCCCTCATTGCTGGCCAATCTCCTATTTACCCCGCAGCAAGAGCTCCACATATCAGCACGGCGCTTGTGCTCGGGTCCGTCCCTGCAACGCTGATAAACCTGAGAGATCGAGCTCTGGCTCGCGGCCCGCTCCGCGCACGTCACCTCGTCAGATCCTTAGTGCCTACGTCTTCTTGTGGAATAATCGACAGCTGGGTAACCAACGCGATCACGGGCTATATTCCCTGTCCAACTGACCCGCAGGAACCTCCGGAGCTCTGGCTACTGATGGCCCCGTCAGCTCGTTCCTTCTCTCGTGCCATCCGCTTGTGCGTGAAAGGGGGGCTCCTGAGCACCGCGCCTCAGAAGCTCTTACTGACTCTCTAGCCCTCACCCCCTAGCCTTGACCACGGCATCGCGACCTGGCATACCATCGGCGGCTGAGCCTTGCTTGAGGGTCGGGACCCAAGAACGCAGAGCACTCAGGAGGGCACGAGATGAGAAGGGATCTAACGTGTGCCTGACCTAGTAGCATCCCCACCGACGCACGAGCCAGGCGCAGCGCAGGGACTCGACCCAGAATCGCCAAAGATAAGTCACGCATTCAAGCTGGGCCAGCGCTGAGACACAGAATTCCTAGCTCATGCAGGCTTCCTGCGGCGACGCCACTTCTCTTTCCTACCTTCCGGGAGTCGCTTGCACGCTAAGGGGGACCTCCTGAGCATCACGCCTCAGGGGCTCTTACCGGACCTCGGGCCGCTCACCTCCTGGCCTTGACCACGGCATCGCGACCTGGCATACCAGCGACGACTGAAGCCTGCCTGGGGACTGGGGCTTGTCAGCGTAGAGTGCCGGGCTGCCGAAGGGATGGAAAGGGGGGACCGAACTGGAGCAAGACGTGCGAACATAAGCTTTTTAATGGGGATAATATTAACACAAAAGGCGCTACAGATTCCTTACACACCCCCGTGGGGTCCATCTTAATTCCTCGCAGGGAACAAAAGGAAAAAAAACTATCGGAAGCTATAACTACGGGCGCCGCCACTAACGCCATCATCAACAGTGGGCCGCGGGAGGCCGGCGCCCACCCCATCCAGATCAGCGTCGGCGGCGGGCGGACGCTGCTGCTGCGCTTAGGGCACGGCGGGAGCTCGGGGGCACGTAGTTGTCGTTGCTCGTCTCCGAAGTCTCGTAGGGCTCGGGAGAGTCGTTGGACTCCCAAGCGCCATCGCTGCTGCCGGAGGAACTGCTGGCGAGGCCAGCGGCAAGCCCGGCTCCTGCCGTTGTGCCGTCCCGACGACCCCCTCCAGGGCAGCACTCGAGGCGGCGGCCTTCCTCGTCGAAGACCTTGAAGAACATCGTGGAGGCGCCATCATATTCGAAGTGGATGGCGAGGGCGCCCTCCGCATGGCAAATTCGGGCGACCTCACCCCATCCACGGGTCATGAAGATCTTGCCATGGGAGACAACCTCAACCTCCGCCCCCGTCGCCGGGGCATCACACTCAGCGTGCTACAGCCACAGCTCGAGGGGACCCCTCGGCGGCATCTCGGCGGAGAAGAACTGCGGGAAGAGAATCCAAGAGCGCGGGGGCATCGCCGCCCACACCACCAGTTCGCACGAGGAGCCCTCGGCGCGGGTTCCTGGGGCGGTGGCGCGCGCCACCGCGGCCGCGACGCGGTCGGCGTTGATTGCTGCCTTCCCCTCCGGAGCCCTCTGCCTGGGCGTACAAAGACAGCGGATATCCGGGAGGAGGCCACTCATGCCAAGGCCTCGTCACCTCCGGCCTCACGAAGACGTCGTGGCGCCGGGCCAGCCTCTTCTTCGGCGGGAGTGGCCCCGGCTCTTCGCGGGGGGCTTTTCCCTTCTCGGCGGCTGAGAATCTCCGTATCGGTGCCATGGGTGTTGCTGCTAGCAGTGAAATGAGGAGCAAGGAAGAAGCAAGCAGAACGGAGGAAGAGATGGGCGACGGGGGCTCCGCCCCCTCCCCATTTATAGCAGGAGGAGGCCAACCGCCGGCTCCACGATCGCAAGTAATGATGGCTTTTCTGCATGCACCAGGGACTCGTCAAGTTGAGCAGTTGCCAAGGCAGCGTGGGGAAGCGGAGACGCCCATGTCCCGTCAGTCGCCACGCGTCAATCAAGGTCGTAGTCGGTTGGGGCCCGCGGCGCTCCGCACTTGCCCCTTGGCTTCACCTCAAAGCCAAGTCCAAGCGCTCCTTAGGCCCGGGGGCTACTGTCGGCGTTCTGGGAACAGGGGTCCCCAGACTTGCCTGCCTGCGGCCCACGGCGTGGCTCCACTAACGGCCTGGTACGTCCCATCTTCACTAGCGAACACTCAAGACCCTCGCGAGGGGCCAAGCCTCGCGAGGCGGGCGACACAAGACCTCCTCAGGGGCAGCCTCACTAGGCTGGCTCACGAGGAGTGGAGAGATCAAGGCGAGGGGCACCTCGTGAGGTTCCCGTGACGTGAGCCATGACGACCAAGGCCAGGCGGGCGCCAGCGGGCGTAGAGTAATAGTTTCCTCTTCGGTGCTAAAGGAGCAAGCGCAGGCGAGGAGTCCCGAGGCATCAGGCAAAGGTTTCCAAATCGGTGCAACGAGACCAAGACCAGCAGGACGGCAGGACGGAGGTCATCATGGAGCCCATGACAGCATCACCACCAGAGCCATTGGCAGGCGAAGACCACCTTTTGTCAGGATAGCTTGTACTAGTTGTCCCCCTTCAGATTGGCCATTGTGGGATCCCTTCCCGCCGAACATTTGGGAAGAGGACTCGGGCCTCTATAAATAGGACTAGCCACCACCGTAGGAGGCAACTAATTTTGCCCCAACCAATCCTGGATCAGATCCATTCCATCCACACACACACAAGCTCACCGAGCTCAAGAACACCTCTCCTCAGGAGGTAGTTCTTCCCTTGTACTTGTTCGTCCCCAGACTACTAGGCAATCCACCACACCACACTGCAGTAAGCTATTACACCACATCGGTGGCCCGAACCAGTATAAACTCTTGTATCCCTTGTTCTTCGGGTTCGGTGAGCTAGGCTTTGAGATCATGGTGAGAGCGCGAGCTAGGGGGGAGAGATCTTCGTGCGCACCCCAGAGTTCGAACCTCAAGGGTTTTGCCGGAACCCGTAATCCGACACGTATCACCATAACTTTTATTACCTTTACCTATTTTTAATTCGATCCTTAGTTATTTCGTGATTTAGTTGAATAAAAGTTTAGTATGATCTATTTTGGGTGCTAGTTTTGTGATCTATCAATCTATGTAATCGAGTGAGAGTTACATAATAAAGTTTAGTTTGAGTTTTTGCTTCTTTACTTTTTGTTTCAATCAAAATAAAAGAAAATAATGAAAAAGATCATATGTTAATCTTATGGTAAGTAGTGACATCACATAAGGAAAAGTACAAGTGGTAAAATTTGTTGAAAGTTGACAAACATAGCAATGGTCAATGATGCAATTCATGAAAGAATTAATAAGGGAAGAGAAGATTCACATGCAAATACACTATCTTGGACATCTTTTATGACTGTGAGCCCCATTAACCAAAACTGTTGATGTTGGACAAGGAAGACAACATAATGATTTATGTTTGTTCATATTCACATAGAAGTTATATTGTCATAGATCCTTCAACACGTGGTGCTTGCTCAATATCTTTGCTAGACAAAATTCCGCACTAAGTAGAGATACTACTTGTGCATCCAAAAACCTTAAACCCAAACTCATGTTTTGAGAGTCCACCATACCTACCTATGGATTGAGTAAGATCCTTCAAGTAAGTTGTCATCGGTGCAAAAAGGCAATAAAAATTGCTTCTAAATGTGTTTGATCATTTAATGTAAGAGAAATTAAGCGTTGTACGAACTTATGATGGCAAAGTAATAAAAGCGACGGACTGCATAATAAAGGTTGCTATCATAAGGGGCAATATGACGTGACGTTCTTTTCAATTAAGAGACTGTGTATACAAACCAAAAAGCACATGACAACATTTGCTTCCCTCTACGAAGGGCCTATCTTTTACTTTATGAAATTACTTTTCATGCAAGAGTCAAAGTATTCTTCTCTATTCCTTTTTATTTTCTCTTTTTGCAAGCACTGTGTGGTGGGGAAAGATCTAGGCACATATGCCAAGTTGGATATGAGTGAGCATGAGTTGTTATTGTTGACATCACCCTTGAGGTGAATAAGTTGGGAGGCAAAATTATAAGCCCCTATCTTTCTATGTGTTCGGTTGAAACTTTTTGCTCATGTGTATGCGGTGAGTGTTAGCAATCATAGAAGATTAAATGATGGTTTGTTGGAAATATGATGAATTGTAGTTGCAAAGTTGACTAAGAACATAGTTTGTTGGTTTTCAGTAGAGTTTATGCTTTTTACTTCGATGTCGTGATGAATTGTTACTTGTTCATGAAAAGTTATATGATAAAGTTTGTTGCTGTTATAATAATAAGCATGATGCTACCATGTCCGTATTTTGTTTTATCGACACCTCTCTCTCTCTCTCTAAACATGTGGAAATGATTTTCGATATCGTCTTTCGCTTGAGGACAAGCGAGGTCTAAGCTTGGGGGAGTTGATACGTCCATTTTGCATCATGTTTTCCTACTATTATTCATAATGTTTTTATGCATAATAATGCTTTATGGAGTAATTCTATTGCCTTTTCTCTCATAATATGCAAGGTTTACACAAAGAGGGGGAATACGAGTAGCTGGAGTTCTAGACCTAAAAAGCTATGTCAGAGATACCTATTCTGCACATCTCCAAATGAGCTGAAAATTTACGGAGAATTATTTTGGAATATATAATAATACTGGAGCAAATAACTATCGGAGGGGGGCTACCTGGTGACCACAAGACACCAGGGCGCGCCAGGCTCCCCAACTGTGCCCTGGTGGGTTGTGGCCAGACCAGCCCACCTTCGGTGCCCATCTTCTGGTATGTAAGGTCTTTTGACCTAGAAAAAATAAGGAGAGGACTTTCGGGAAGGTGCGCCGCTGTCTCTAGGCGGAACTTGGGCAGGAGCACTTTTGCCCTCCGGCGGAGCGATTCCGCCGGGGAACTTCCTTCCTGGAAGGGGAAAATTGAAGCCATCGTCATCACCAAAAACCCTCTCATCTTTGGGAGGCCAATCTTCATCAACATCTTCAACAGCACCATCTCCTCTCAAACCCTAGTTCATCTCTTGTGTTCAATCTTTGTACTAGAACTTCAGATTGGTACCTATGGGTAACTAGTAGTGTTGATTACATCTTGTAGTTGATTATTATATGGTTTATTTGGTGGAATATTATATGTTCAGATCCATTATGCTATTTAATACCCGTCTGATCTTGAGCATGAATATCATGTTGCAAATAATCATGTGAACTTGATATGTGTTCGATATTTTGATGATATGAATGTTGAGATTCCCTTAGTTGTGTCATGTGAACATCGACTACATGTAACTTCACCATCTTTGGGCCTAAGGAAATACATTTTGGAGTAGTTATTAGATGATGGGTTGCTAGAGTGACAGAAGCTTAAACCCTAGTTTATGTGCTACTTCGTAAGGGACTGATTTGGATCCATATGTTTAATGCTATGGTTAGATTTTATCTTAATACTTTTTCTTGTAGTTGCAGATGCTTCCGAGGGGGCTAATCATAAGTGGGAGGCTTGTTCAAGTAAGAACAACACCCAAGCACCGGTCCACCCACATATCAAATTATCAAAGTAGCGAACGCGAATCAAACCAACATGATGAAAGTGACTAGATGAAATTCCCGTGTGCCCTCAAGAACGCTTTGCTTATTATATGAGACCGTTTTGGCCTGTCCTTTGCCACAAAAGGATTGGGCTACCTTGCTGCACTTTATTTACCGTTACTGCTACTTGCTTGTTACAAATTATCTTGCTACCAAACTACCTATTACCGACAATTTCAGTGCTTGCAGAAATTACCTTGCTGAAAACCACTTGTCATTTCCTTCTCCTCCTCGTTGGGTTAGACACTCTTACTTACTGAAAGGACTATGATTGACTGTCGGTGTAAACGACACCTATGGAATCACTGGGAACCCTTCTACGGTTGGCGGGCGCGGGGTTGTGCAAAGAGCGGGTCTGGTAGTCAGCACACGGATCGTTTACCCAGGTTCGGGCCGCGAAGATGCGTAATACCCTAGTACTTCTTTGATATATATTTGAGTGTTCTTGAGCTCTCGAATTAGCTACGGGGCGTGCATAGTCCAAAAGATCCGAATCCTTCTCCAGTACGCCTCGGGCCTCCTTTTATAGACAAAAGGGGTTGCCACAGTGGCACACAGGAGGTGGAAAGGTATACAGTGTACAAGCTTATCGCCTGTCATTACGGGACAAGACGCATTAAATGCGCCCCTTAGGTGTCCCGTTGCTTTATTGGGGACGACAACGAGGCCCGTCCCGTTCGTCGCCGCTCCGCCTCGCTCCGACACGCGTCCAGGCCAACGAGGCATGCAGTGCCACGTAGGCTGGCTGGCTGCCGAGGTGGCGTGGTGGTAGGATCTTCACGAAGATCTGCATGCCACCACGCAAGTGCTTGCTGAGTTGGCCTGGAAGCCGCACGTTGCCAAGCAGGTGCCTGCCCAGCTGGTTGGGCTGGCAGCTGTATGGGAACGGCGGTGGAGTCTTGGCAGACGTGGGTCTGGCTGTGGCCCCGCGGGTGTCTTTGGCAAGGGCCTTGTCGGGGCCCCAGCAAGGCTCTTGCCGTGGCATCGCGGTCGTCCCCGACAAGGATCTTGCCGGAGGTCTCGTGGATTTCCTCGGGGAGGGTCTCGCGAGGATCGTCGTCTTCTGGTCCTCATCTGATCTTGTGTGCTTATGATCTTCACAAAGATTTGCATGCCACCACGGAGGTGCCTCTCGAGCCTTGGTTCCAATGTGGTTGATGGTGTTGGAACCCTTGGGCCCAAGGGTGGCGCGCTCTGCTGGCGTTGGGCAAGCTGCCCCGGCAAGGCTCTTGCTGAGGCCGCGGAGGCCGCCCCGGCAAGGGTCTTGCCGGTGGAGTCCACTTCGCCCTCTTGCTCTTTGTGCCTCTGGTCTTGGCGTTTCTCTGCCCGTCTTGTGCTTTTGGCTGGAGCGCTGCTCTGGTATTCTTGTGCTTCTGCTCCCTCCCTTTGCCCTGGAAAGTGTGGCCGCAGGTGCGGCTCTGACTGCCTGTGCACAAGTAGAGGGGTAAAAAGGAGATCCCCTACTTTTGTACACTGACAGGAGCCCCCGAGCCTGGGCCACACATAAGCGCAACACGTTGTTGGGCTAGGCCCAGAACGGTGCGCGGGCAGGCGGGGCGTATTTTTACTGCGGTAATTCCCTCACCCGTCGCGCTTCATGACCCGCGTTGAATGCGTGACGTGGGGGTCGTGCGTGGAATGACCGCAACATGCTTGCGTCATCCGTGGTGAACAGTAAAGAGGCGGCTTGCGTGTTCCCTCGAAAAGGTAGAGCCGCCGCTCATTTACTCTCTTCACCTTGGAACCGTCGTTCCACATTTCCCACTACGCCTGCTTCTTATGCCACGTACGCCGCATGCACGGCGCGGGGTAGGTGGCAGACGCATGGAATATGGGAAGGCGCGCGGGGGCCGATACTCACGTGCCTTCGATTGGGCGGGGAGGGCAGTCGATGGCCTCGCTTGCTATCACCTTAATGAGCCAGATTCGAGCGGGTTCTTCAGGGGCGTAGAGCTAGTCTTTCGGCCTCCCCTTCCCAACTATAAAAAGGGAAGTCAGGGGTAGGAGGAAGAGCTTCTCCCTGCGTCTCCCCTTCGTCTCCATCCTCACTCACGGTCATGGTGAGAGGGCGTGGCCGCGGCCGTTCCTCTGCGGAGGCGACCAGGTCCTCCTCTAGCCAGAGAGCTGCGGCGGTCAAGGAAGAGCTAGATGCCCAGGGTAAAGGCCATGCTCGAGGCGGGGCCGCTGGACGGGGCCGCGATCGGCGAGGCGGTTGAGGCAGAGGCGGCCGACGTAGAGGTGGGCACGGAAGGGGATGCCGGCGTCGTCTCCGTCTCCGTCGCCATCTCCCCCGCCAACTCCTCATGCTTCGCTGAGGGGTCACGTTGGGGACTCGACGCTCGAGTTTATCCTGCAGCTGCATGGGCCGCTGCGCTGCCGCCTTCATCTTCCCCGGGCGTTTGCGAGGGTGCTGGAGATCGACCAGCCACCGCGGCTGAGGCTTCACATGAAGGGTTGTTGCCATGGCGACATGTGGGTGAACACAGGGTTCCCCGCCCCTCAAGTGATGCTCCTTCGTCGGGGCTAGAAAACCTTCGCACGCGCCCATTGCTTGATGGATGGGCATTTCCTCTACTTCAAGCTAGCGGAGAGCGATTTGCTCTCCGTCAAGGTCTTCGGGCGCTCGGGACACAGGCTAGGGTGCTATGCCGAGAGCTCGACCGATGGCGAAAGCTCCTCTTTGGGCGAGAGTGACGAGGAGGACAGTGATAGCGATGACGAGGGTAGCGGGCGGGAGGATGACGGGTCTGACTAGGCATCAGGCACACCGTTCCTGGGTAACGCCGGTAGCATCATCATCTGCATCGCCAGCTCCTTGAACTTCTCGGGGTCGTCGCCTTGGGCGGACGGTGTTGGAGGGACGGGGAAGACGAAGAAGACGGGTGGCGGGCCGTCAAGTCGATGGCCTCGACGCCTTCGTCGCGTATTGCTGGGCCGCTGCCTCGTCTTCCGGCTCTTCCTCCGGCACCGTCATCACCGGCCTCCTTCCGGACGATCTCCGATATGTTCTCTTGGCATCTTCTACTGCTCGTACCTCGCCTAGGCACTCCTTTTGCCCTTCCGTAATCTCGTTCCATTTCTTGAGGAGAGGGACAAGAAAGGGATTACGGGCACCTTATCTCTTTTTAGTTTGTAAGCCTACGGGCCTTAGTAGAACTTAGACCTTGTAATCCCCTCGCTCAGGCATACATTCCGTACGAATTGTACTTGTTAACAACGTATGAATGAAAAGAAGGGTATTTGCCGGGTCTCTTTTGTGTGTGGACGGGGGCCACACCAAGGAACGAGTCCTTGTTATCTTAAGGTAAACATTGTAATCCGGCAACAGTCCTTGTCGTCCTCCTGCTCTATAGCTCGATTACACTCACGCCCATGGCGGAGGTAAGGGCAAAGCAGGATTGGGCCCTTCGCCCGTTCCCTTCCCACCGCGCTACGACCAAGTCCCGGCCCAAAGTAAGGTTTTTTGGACATGGGAAAAAGGGAGCATGATGGTATAAGAGTGAGCGAAGTCTTGTACATTCAAGTTTCATACGGAAGTAGGGAGCGGGGAATGAAAAACTTATCTGATGTTGCAACCCCCGGCAGTCTTGGCTTGCCATGGTCGGACCTTCGGATCCGCAGCCCCCGGCAAGCCAAGGTTGCCGGGGTCGGGGCGCCGGCCTGTTCTCTTTCCTCCAAACAGCTCAGCAGAAATGTCCATGCACCCCGCGAACCTAAAAAGGACGGGAAGGGACAGAGAGATGCACACTCGACCTCTGTGCTAAGGGTTAGTCACCACTAAGCACTATCAACCCTAACCGAGGGAGAGACTCAACCTAGCATGCATGCTAAAACTTAGGGCGCCAGCACTTCATTTATTTATGCCCAGGGTCTGCGCCTAGCTTTGTACAAAGGGTTACATGCCTCGCCGGCAAGGCTTGTACAAAAGGTGGTCTGCCGGGGGGCCCGGCAACCGCACCTTATGGGTAACACTTGCGAAGATGTTCGATGTTCCAGGAGTTTCTCACTGGAATAGCATCTTCGGTCTCCAGGCGGACTGCGCCGGGCCTGGTGACTCGTATTACCCGATAAGGGCCTTCCCACTTTGGCGTCAACTTGTTGGAATTCTTGGCCGATTGAACGCGCCAAAGAACAAGGTCGCCTTCCTCAAAGCTTCGGGCATGAACCTTGCGGATATGGTAGCGGCGCAAGGCTTGCTGGTAGCACGCTGGTCTCACAGCCGCCCGAAGACGACCTGTTGGGGAACGTAGTAATTTCAAAAAAAATTCTACGCACACGCAAGATCATGGTGATGCATAGCAACGAGAGGGGAGAGTGTTGTCCACGTACCCTCATAGACCGAAAGCGGAAGCGTTAACACAACGCGGTTGATGTAGTCGTACGTCTTCACGATCCAACCGATCAAGTACCGAACGCACGGCACCTCCGAGTTCAGCACACGTTCAGCTCGATGACGTCCCTCGAACTCTGATCCAGCCGAGTGTTGAGGGAGAGTTTCGTCAGCACGACGGCGTGGTGACGATGATGATGTTCTACCAACGCAGGGCTTCGCCTAAGCTCCGCTACGATATTATCGAGGTGTAATATGGTGGAGGGGGGCACCGCACACGGCTAAAAGATCGTTGATCAATTGTGTGTCTAGAGGTGCCCCCTGCCCCCGTATATAAAGGTGCAAGGGGGAGGCCGCCGGCCTAGGAGGTAGAGGCACGGTAGGAGGAGTCCTACTCCTACCGGGAGTAGGACTCTGTAACACCCACGATGCGGCTATATCTCCCACGTGTCGAGGCACGACTTAGAGGCATAACCGCATTGTGGTTTTGTCGCAAGAAGGGTCATCTTCACACAATCCCATGTAATGAACAAGAATGGTATAAAGAGTTGGCTTACAATCGCCACTTCACACAATACATAAATAAATCATACATCATTCAGAGTTACACACTTAGGTCCGTCTACGGAACCAAAAGAAAAGAAGACAACCCAACTGCTAGATCCCCGATCGTCCCAACTGGGCTCCACTACTGATCAACAAGAAAAAAACAACACAACGAACAAGATCTTCATCGAGCTCCCACTTGAGCTCGGTTGCGTCATCTGCACTGGTATCATCGGCACCTGCAACTGTTTGGAAGTATCTGTGAGTCACGAGGACTCAGCAATCTCACACCCGCGAGATCAAGACTATTTAAGCTTATAGGAAAAGATGGTGTAATGAGGTGGAGCTGCAGCAAGCACTAAGCATATATGGTGGCTAACATACGCAAATAAGAGCGAGAAGAGAAGCAACGGAACGGTCGTGAACTAGCAATGATCAAGAAGTGATCCTGAACTCCTACTTACGTCAAACATAACACAAGAACCGTGTTCACTTCCCGGACTCCGCCGAGAAGAGACCATCACGGCTACACACGCGGTTGATGCGTTTTAATTAAGGTCAAGTGTCAAGTTCTCTACAACCGGATATTAACAAATTCCCATCTGCCACATAACTGCGGGCACGGCTTCCGAAAGATAAAACCCTGCAGGGGTGTCCCAACTTAGCCCATTATAAGCTCTCACGGTCAACGAAGGATATTCCTTCTCCCAGGAAGACCCGATCAGTCTCGGAATCCCGGTTTACAAGACATTTCGACAATGGTAAAACAAGACCAGCAAAGCCGCCCGATGTGCCGACAAATCCCGATAGGAGCTGCACATATCTCGTTCTTAGGGCAACACCGGATGAGACATCCTACGAGTAAAACCAGACCTCGAGTTTCCACGAGGGGGCCCCGCAGTCTACTCAGTTCGGACCAACACTCGAAGGAGCACTGGCCCGGGGGGGTTAAAATAAGATGACCCTTGAGTCTGCAGAACCCAAGGGAAAGGGGATAGGTGGTAGCAAATGGTAAAACCAAGGTTGGGCCTTGCTGGAGGAGTTTTATTCAAAGCGAACTATCAAGGGGGTCCCATAAATCACCCAACCGCGTAAGGAACGCAAAATCAAGGAACATAACACCGGTATGACGGAAAACTAGGGGCGGCAAGAGTGGAACAAAACACCAGGCATAAGGCCGAGCCTTCCACCCTTTACCAAGTATATAGATGCATTAATTAAGATAAGAGATTTTGTGATATCCCAACATAAACATAATCCAACATGGAGCAATCTTCATCTTCACCTGCAACTAGCAACGCTATAAGAGGGGCTGAGCAAAAGCGGTAACATAGCCAAACAACGGTTTGCTAGGGAGGGTGACAAAGGTTAGAGGTTCATGGCAATTTGGGAGGCTTGAAAAGCAAGTGGTAGGTAGCGCAGCATGGCAATAGAACGGACAACTAGCAAGCAAAGATAGAAGTGATTTCGAGGGTATGATCATCTTGCCTGAGATCCCGCCAGGAAGAAGAACGAGTCCATGAAGAAGACAAACGGACGTAGACAAAGGAATCCTCACAACTCCGGAACGAAACCGAAGGTAACGAGAGAAGCAAAGCGGAAAGAAACAAACAACAAAGTAAACAAACACCACATACACATGGCATGATGCAAAAACAAATATGATGCATGTCCGGTTTAATGAGGCATGGCATGGCAAAGTGCAACAAACAATACTACAAATTAAGTGGAGTTCAATATGCAACGAGTTGCATATTGACGAAACACCACATCAACTATTTAGTTCTCTCTCGGTTATGTACCCAACAATGTTAAATGTTGTTAACCATGGCAAGAGGTGAAGCATAAGGAAACTACCTATTTAAGCAAGTTAAATGAGGCTGGAAACAAACAACAACAATTCCGGAAAATCCTCATGTCCATATATTGGGATTGGTACTGTTCTGCCATAAACGCAATTTTAATATTGTTAAACAGCAAAATGAAGTGCACCAAGTTAATCTAGGCATTTTTCTACCCCATTTACATATAAAGTTTATTTAAATCCGAGCTAGGGTTATTTAGTTATGAATTAAATCATTTTAGCATGTTATTTAAGCAAATTTAATCAAACAACATTTTAAACAATTTTAACATGGGTGAAAGTGGCATATTAATAAACTACACAAAATTCTAAGCATTTTACATATTTAGTTTGTTTTAATCCGATGCACGGTTGTGGAGTTATTAAATGCATGAAGTGTAAGGGTTTTTCTGTAAAACAGTCGTTCTCTGGATAAATAGCAAATTGCAGAACTGGGAAAAAACATGGTACGGGACGCATCTGACTAGCCCAATAGAGGAAAAGGCCAGGGGCGCTGCTCACCCTGGGCCTTGGGCCGGTCGGTGGAGTAGAAGGGCTGGAAGGGGCGCTGGATCGAACGAGGACGCCAGATCGGGTCAACGCAGCGAGCAAAGGCGCGGGACGAGCCGCTGGTTGACGCGGTCAACGCGAGCACCTACGCCTGTGGACGAAGAAGGCAGCAGCGGTGCAGCGGCAGGAAACAGGGGCAACGGCGGCGGCTTGGCGCTGGACTCGGCGCGGGCGTCTCGCGGCGAGATCCGAAGAGGGGACTTGGCGGAGCGAGGGCGCACGGGAACTGGCCGGATCCGAGGCCAGGGCGGCGGCTTGGGGAGGCGGACGAAGCACTCGTTCGTCTCGCATGAGCGGAAGCGGCGGCAGCAGAAGTGCAGGGGAAGCAGGGGAGCGGCTGCAGCAGGACTTGGCGGCGCCGGCGGCAGGGGAGGCATGGACCCTTCCGGATCCAGGCGATGCAGAGGGTTGGGGAGGTGCGTCGACAGCTCGGCGTCCTCCGGGCGCTGCATCGGGAAGCCAAGAGAGAGGGAGACGTGAGACAGAGAAGGTGAAGGGGAAAAACACAGGAGCGGCGACAGGGCGTCTCACCGGGCAAGGAGGAGCTCCGGTGACGGGCATCGCAGGAGGTCCGGGACGGGGCACCGGCGTCAAGATCCGACTGGACCTCAGCGCAGGCGGTTCCGTGGCCGGTCGAAGAAGAAGCAGGCGGCAGGAACTTGGAGTGTAGGCGATGGAATGGAGCAGAGCTTGGGGCAGTCGACGCAGACAACAGAAGCGACGGGACTTCGGCACGGCAGGGAGCTCGGCGGACGGGGTTGAGCTGGAGGAGCTCGGTGCATCAGGTGCGGGACGCGCGGACAACGACGAGGATGCAGGGGAGGCCCGGGCAGCGCGCGGGGCTGCTGCTGCTGGCCGACGGCCACCGGTGCGAGGATGGGTGCCCTCGGCGCTTGGGCAGAGGAGAGGTTGGATCGATGGATTTGGAAGTCTCGGTGGTGGCTGGTTGGGAGGAGATCCCGAGGTGGGAGATGAGTGCGGCGGTGGCAGGGACAAATCCCCTAGAATTTAGGGTTGGTCTATTTAAGTAGGTAGGGGATTGGGGAGGGGTTACTCGGTCCGTCCGATCGTAATCGGGCGGTCGAGAAAATTAGATAGGGAGTCCAAATAAGAAAACGGAGATGTTTTGTAGATGTTAGGGGATGATCCAGACCCAACGGTCACAACAGTCCGGCTCGGGTTCGGGGAAGTTTTCCGACACACGCCAGAGGGGGTCGGTGGTTGTGCAGAGAGGGTCAAACGGTCAGACAAGAGAGAAGCAAAAATCCGGTAAGACTCAGAACGGTCAACGAACGCAAGGGGGGACGCGGCAACTACGAGCGGATGCAAGTTTTTAAAACATGGCGGCAACGAAGTGCCGATGCAATGCAAATGATGCGATGATGAATGCAACACACAAATAAAACACAGCTGACTCGCCAAACAAGGAAGGCAGACGGAGCATCGGTCTCGGGGCGTCACAGACTCCCCCCCTTTCCATGTTGGACTAGGAGTGGAAGGGGAAGAGGTGGAGGGGAGGAAGGAAGGGGGGCGCCGCCCCCCTCTCCTTGTCCTATTCGGACTGGGGGAAGGGGGGCGCGGCCCTGTCCTAGCCTCCTCTCATCTCTTCCACCTAGGCCCAATAAGGCCCATTAAGTTACCGGGGGGTTCCGGTAACCTCCCGGTACTCTGGAAAAATCCCGATTTCACCCGGAACACTTCTGATGTCCAAACATAGGCTTCCAATATATCAATCTTTATGTCTCGACCATTTCGAGACTCCCCGTCATGTCCGTGATCACATCCGGGACTCCGAACAACCTTCGGTACATCAAAACATATAAACTCATAATATAACTATCATCGTAACTTTAAGCGCGCGGACTCTACGGGTTCGAGAACTATGTAGACATGACCGAGACACCTCTCCGGTCAATAACCAATAGCGGAACCTGGATGCTCATATTGGTTCCCACATATTCTACGAAGATCTTTATCGGTCAGACCGCATAACAACATACGTTGTTCCCTTTGTCATCGGTATGTTACTTGCCCGAGATTCGATCGTCGGTATCTCGATACCTAGTTCAATCTCGTTACCGGCAAGTCTCTTTACTCGTTCCGTAATACATCATCCCGCAACTAACTCATTAGCCACAATGCTTGCAAGGCTTAAAGTGATGTGTATTACTGAGTGGGCCCAGAGATACCTCTCCGACAATCGGAGTGACAAATCCTAATCTCGAAATACGCCAACCCAACAAGTACCTTTGGAGACACCTGTAGAGCACCTTTATAATCACCCAGTTATGTTGTGACGTTTGGTAGCACACAAAGTGTTCCTCCGGTAAACGGGAGTTGCATAATCTCATAGTCATAGGAACATGTATAAGTCATGAAGAAAGCAATAGCAACATACTAAACGATCGAGTGCTAAGCTAACGGAATGGGTCAAGTCAATCACGTCATTCTCCTAATGAAGTGATCCCGTTAATCAAATGACAACTCATGTCTATGGCTAGGAAACATAACCATCTTTGATTAACGAGCTAGTCGAGTAGAGGCATACTAGTGACACTCTGTTTGTCTATGTATTCACACATGTATTATGTTTCCGGTTAATATAATTCTAGCATGAATAATAAACATTTATCATGATATAAGGAAATAAATAATACTTTATTATTGCCTCTAGGGCATATTTCCTTCAGTCTCCCACTTGCACTAGAGTCAATAATCTAGATTACACAGTAATGATTCTTACACCCATGGAGTCTTGGTGCTGATCATGTTTTGCTCGTGGAAGAGGCTTAGTCAACGGGTCTGCAACATTCAGATCTGTATGTATCTTGCAAATTTCTATGTCTCCCCCCTGGACTAAATCCCGGATGGAATTGAAGCGTCTTTTGATGTGCTTGGTTCTTTTGTGAAATATGGATTCCTTTGCTAAGGCAATTGAACCAGTATTGTCACAAAAGATTTTCATTGGTCCCGATGCACTAGGTATGACACCTAGATCGGATATGAACTCCTTCATCCAGACTCCTTCATTTGCTGCTTCCGAAGCAGCTATGTACTCCGCTTCACACGTAGATCCCGCCACGACACTTTGCTTAGAACTGCACCAACTGACAGCTCCACCGTTCAATGTAAATACGTATCCGGTTTGCGATTTAGAATCGTCTGGATCAGTGTCAAAACTTGCATCAACGTAACCATTTACGATGAGCTCTTTGTCACCTCCATAAACGAGAAACATATCCTTAGTCCTTTTCAGGTATTTCAGGATGTTCTTGACCGCTGTCCAGTGATCCACTCCTGGATTACTTTGGTACCTCCCTGCTAAACTTATAGCAAGGCACACATCAGGTCTGGTACACAGCATTGCATACATGATAGAGCCTATGGCTGAAGCATAGGGAACATCTTTCATCTTCTCTCTATCTTCTGCAGTGGTCGGGCATTGAGTCTTACTCAATCTCACACCTTGTAGTACAGGCAAGAACCCTTTCTTTGCTTGATCCATTTTGAACTTCTTCAAAACTTTGTCAAGGTATGTGCTTTGTGAAAGTCCAATTAAGCGTCTTGATCTATCTCTATAGATCTTAATGCCTAATATATATGCAGCTTCACCGAGGTGTTTCATTGAAAAACTCTTATTCAAGTATCCCTTTATGCTATCCAGAAATTCTATATCATTTCCAATCAGCAATATGTCATCCACATATAATATCAGAAATGCTACTGAGCTCCCACTCACTTTCTTGTAAATAGAGGCTTCTTCAAAAGTCTGTATAAAACCAAATGCTTTGATCACACTATCAAAGCGTTTATTCCAACTCCGAGAGGCTTGCACCAGTCCATAAATGGACCGCTGGAGCTTGCACACTTTGTTAGCTCCCTTTGGATCGACAAAACCTTTCGGTTGCATCATATACAACTCTTCTTCCAGAAATCCATTCAGGAATGCAGTTTTGACATCCATTTGCCAAATTTCATAATCATAAAATGCGGCAATTGCTAACATGATTCGGACAGACTTAAGCATCGCTACGGGTGAGAAGGTCTCATCGTAGTCAATCCCTTGAACTTGTCTAAAACCTTTCACAACAAGTCGAGCTTTATAGACAGTAACATTACCATCAGCGTCAGTCTTATTCTTAAAGATCCATTTATTTTGAATGGCTTGCCGATCATCGGGCAAGTCAACTAAAGTCCATACTTGTTCTCATACATGGATCCCATCTCGGATTTCATGGCCTCAAGCCATTTTGCGGAATCTGGGCTCACCATCGCTTCTTCATAGTTTGTAGGTTCGTCATGGTCTAGTAACATAACCTCCAGAACAGGATTACCGTACCACTCTGGTGCGGATCTTGATCTGGTTGACCTACGAGGTTCAGTAATAACTTGATCTGAAGTTTCATGATCATTATCATTAACTTCCCCACTAATTGGCGTAGGTGTCGCAGAAACTGGTTTCTGTGATGATCTACTTTCCAATAAGGGAGCAGGTACAGTTACCTCATCAAGTTCTACTTTCCTCCCACTCACTACTTTCGAGAGAAACTCCTTCTCTAGAAAGGATCCATTCTTAGCAACGAATGTCTTGCCTTCGGATCTGTGATAGAAGGTGTACCCAACAGTCTCCTTTGGGTATCCTATGAAGACACATTTCTCCGATTTAGGTTCGAGCTTATCAGGTTGAAGTTTCTTCACATAAGCATCGCAACCCCAAACTTTAAGATACGACAACTTTGGTTTCTTGCCAAACCATAGTTCATAAGCTGTCGTTTCAACGGATTTTGATGGTGCCCTATTTAGAGTGAATGAGTCGTCTCTAAAGCATAACCCCAAAACGATAGTGGTAAATCAGTAAGAGACATCATAGATCGCACCATATCTAGTAAAGTACGATTACGACGTTCAGACACACCATTACGTTGTGGTGTTCCGGGTGGCGTGAGTTGCGAAACTATTCCGCATTGTTTCAAATGAAGACCAAACTCATAACTCAAATATTCTCCTCCACGATCAGATCGTAGAAATTTTATTTTCTTGTTACGATGATTTTCAACTTCACTCTGAAATTCTTTGAACTTTTCAAATGTTTCAGACTTATGTTTCATTAAGTAGATATACCCATATCTGCTCAAATCATCTGTGAAGGTGAGAAAATAACGATATCCGCCACGAGCCTTAATATTCATCGGACCACATACATCTGTATGTATGATTTCCAATAAATCTGTTGCTCTCTCCATAGTTCCGGAGAACGGTGTTTTAGTCATCTTGCCCATGAGGCACGGTTCGCAAGTACCAAGTGATTCATAATCAAGTGATTCCAAAAGTCCATCAGCATGGAGTTTCTTCATGCGCTTTACACCGATATGACCTAAACGGCAGTGCCACAAATAAGTTGCACTGTCATTATCAACTCTGCATCTTTTGGCTTCGACATTATGAATATGTGTGTCACTACTATCGAGATTCATTAAAAATAGACCACTCTTCAAGGGTGCATGACCATAAAAGATATTATTCATATAAATAGAACAACCATTATTCTCTGATTTAAATGAATAACCGTCTCGCATTAAACAAGATCCAGATATAATGTTCATGCTCAACGCTGGCACCAAATAACAATTATTTAGGTCTAAAACTAATCCCGAAGGTAGATGTAGAGGTAGCGTGCCGACCGCGATCACATCGACTTTGGAACCATTTCCCACGCGCATCGTCACCTCGTCCTTAGCCAATCTTCGCTTAATCCGTAGCCCCTGTTTCGAGTTGCAAATATTAGCAACAGAACCAGTATCAAATACCCAGGTGCTACTGCGAGCATTAGTAAGGTACACATCAATAACATGTATATCACATATACCTTTGTTAACCTTGCCATCCTTCTTATCCGCCAAATACTTGGGGCAGTTCCGCTTCCAGTGACCAGTCTGCTTGCAGTAGAAGCACTCAGTTTCAGGCTTAGGTCCAGACTTGGGTTTCTTCTCCTGAACAGCAACTTGCTTGCTGTTCTTCTTGAAGTTCCCCTTCTTCTTCCCTTTGCCCTTTTTCTTGAAACTAGTGGTCTTACTGACCATCAACACTTGATGCTCCTTTTTGATTTCTACCTCCGCTGCCTTTAGCATTGCGAAGAGCTCGGGAATTGTCTTATTCATCCCTTGCATGTTATAGTTCATCACGAAGCTCTTGTAGCTTGGTGGCAGTGATTGAAGAATTCTGTCAATGACGCTATCATCCGGAAGATTAACTCCCAGTTGAATCAAGTGATTATTATACCCAGACATTTTGAGTATATGCTCACTGACAGAACTATTCTCTTCCATCTTGCAGCTGTAGAACTTATTGGAGACTTCATATCTCTCAATCCGGGCATTTGCTTGAAATATTAACTTCAACTCCTGGAACATCTCATATGCTCCATGACGTTCAAAACGTCGTTGAAGACCCGGTTCTAAGCCGTAAAGCATGGCACACTGAACTATCGAGTAGTCATCAGCTTTGCTCTGCCAGACGTTCATAACTTCTGGTGTTGCTCTTGCAGGAGGCCTGGCACCTAGCGGTGCTTCCAGGACGTAATTCTTCTGTGCAGCAATGAGGATAATCCTCAAGTTACGGACCCAGTCCGTGTAATTGCTACCATCATCTTTCAACTTTGCTTTCTCAAGGAACGCATTAAAATTCAACGGAACAACAGCACGGGCCATTTATCTACAATTAACATAGACAAGCAAGATACTATCAGGTACTAAGTTCATGATAAATTTAAGTTCTATTAATCATATTACTTAAGAACTCCCACTTAGATAGACATCCCTCTAATCATCTAAGTGGTTACGTGATCCAAATCAACTAAACCATGTCCGATCATCACGTGAGATGGAGTAGTTTCAATGGTGAACATCACTATGTTGATCATATCTACTATATGATTCACGCTCGACCTTTCGGTCTCCGTGTTCCGAGGCCATATCTGCATATGCTAGGCTCGTCAAGTTTAACCTGAGTATTCCGCGTGTGCAACTGTTTTGCACCCGTTGTATTTGAACGTAGAGCCTATCACACCCGATCATCACGTGGTGTCTCAGCACGAAGAACTTTCGCAACGGTGCATACTCAGGGAGAACACTTTTATCTTGAAATTTTAGTGAGAGATCATCTTATAATGCTACCGTCAATCAAAGCAAGATAAGATGCATAAAAGATAAACATCACATGCAATCAATATCAGTGATATGATATGGCCATCATCATCTTGTGCTTGTGATCTCCATCTCCGAAGCACCGTCATGATCACCATCGTCACCGGCTCGACACCTTGATCTCCATCGTAGCATCGTTGTCGTCTCGCCAACTATTGCTTTTACGACTATCGCTACCGCTTAGTGATAAAGTAAAACAATTACATGGCGATTGCATTGCATACAATAAAGCGACAACCATATGGCTCCTGCCAGTTGCCGATAACTCGGTTACAAAACATGATCATCTCATACAATAAAATATAGCATCATGTCTTGACCATATCACATCACAACATGCCCTGCAAAAACAAGTTAGACGTCCTCTACTTTGTTGTTGCAAGTTTTACGTGGCTGCTACGGGCTTAGCAAGAACCGTTCTTACCTACGCATCAAAACCACAACGATAGTTTGTCAAGTTAGTGCTGTTTTAACCTTCGCAAGGACCGGGCGTAGCCACACTCGGTTCAACTAAAGTGAGAGAGACAGACACCCGCCAGTCACCTTTAAGCAATGAGTGCTCGCAACGGTGAAACCAGTCTCGCGTAAGCGTACGCGTAATGTCGGTCCGGGCTGCTGCATCTCACAATACCGCTGAACCAAAGTATGACATGCTGGTAAGCAGTATGACTTATATCGCCCACAACTCACTTGTGTTCTACTCGTGCATAACATCAACGCATAAAACCAGGCTCGGATGCCACTGTTGGGGAACGTAGTAATTTCAAAAAAATTCTACGCACACGCAAGATCATGGTGATGCATAGCAACGAGAGGGGAGAGTGTTGTCCACGTACCCTCGTAGACCGAAAGCGGAAGCGTTAACACAACGCGGTTGATGTAGTCATACGTCTTCACGATCCGACTGATCAAGTACCGAACGCACGGCACCTCCGAGTTCAGCACACGTTCAGCTCGATGATGTCCCTCGAACTCCGATCTAGCCGAGTGTTGAGGGAGAGTTTCGTCAGCACGACTGCGTGGTGACGATGATGATGTTCTACCGACGCAGGGCTTCGGCTAAGCTCCGCTACGATATTATCGAGGTGTAATATGGTGGAGGGGGGCACCGCACACGGCTAAAAGATCGTTGATCAATTGTGTGTCTAGAGGTGCCCCCCTGCCCCCGTATATAAAGGTGCAAGGGGGAGGCCGCCGGCCTAGGAGGTAAAGGCACGCCAGGAGGAGTCCTACTCCTACCGGGAGTAGGACTCCCCCCCTTTCCATGTTGGACTAGGAGTGGAAGGGGGAAGAGGTGGAGGGGAGGAAGGAAGGGGGGCGCCGCCCCCCTCTCCTTGTCCTATTCGGACTGGGGGGAAGGGGGGCGCGGCCCTGCCCTAGCCTCCTCTCCTCTCTTCCACCTAGGCCCAATAAGGCCCATTAAGTTACCGGGGGGTTCCGGTAACCTCCCGGTACTCCGGAAAAATCCCGATTTCACCCGGAACACTTCCGATGTCCAAACATAGGCTTCCAATATATCAATCTTTATGTCTCGACCATTTCGAGACTCCCCGTCATGTCCGTGATCACATCCGGGACTCCGAACAACCTTCGGTACATCAAAACATATAAACTCATAATATAACTATCATCGTAACTTTAAGCGTGCGGACCCTACGGGTTCGAGAACTATGTAGACATGACCGAGACACCTCTCCGGTCAATAACCAATAGCGGAACCTGGATGCTCATATTGGTTCCCACATATTCTACGAAGATCTTTATCGGTCAGACCGCATAACAACATACGTTGTTCCCTTTGTCATCGGTATGTTACTTGCCCGAGATTCGATCGTCGGTATCTCGATACCTAGTTCAATCTCGTTACCGGCAAGTCTCTTTACTCGTTCCGTAATACATCATCCCGCAACTAACTCATTAGTCACAATGCTTGCAAGGCTTAAAGTGATGTGCATTACTGAGTGGGCCCAGAGATACCTCTCCGACAATCGGAGTGACAAATCCTAATCTCGAAATACGCCAACCCAACAAGTACCTTTGGAGACACCTGTAGAGCACCTTTATAATCACCCAGTTACGTTGTGACGTTTGGTAGCACACAAAGTGTTCCTCCGGTAAACGGGAGTTGCATAATCTCATAGTCATAGGAACATGTATAAGTCATGAAGAAAGCAATAGCAACATACTAAACGATCGAGTGCTAAGCTAACGGAATGGGTCAAGTCAATCACGTCATTCTCCTAATGAAGTGATCCCGTTAATCAAATGACAACTCATGTCTATGGCTAGGAAACATAACCATCTTTGATTAACGAGCTAGTCGAGTAGAGGCATACTAGTGACACTCTGTTTGTCTATGTATTCACACATGTATTATGTTTCCGGTTAATACAATTCTAGCATGAATAATAAACATTTATCATGATATAAGGAAATAAATAATACTTTATTATTGCCTCTAGGGCATATTTCCTTCACGACCTTCCTCGAGGAGCGTTGCGTCATCTTGCCGCAATTGCTCTTGCTCAAACTCATCATAAGCGAGCATTTGGGGTGACCCGTACGTGAGTTCCGTGGGGAGATCTGCTTCTGCCCGGTAAACGAGGGAAAAAGGTGTCTGGCTGGTGGCTCGATTTGGTGTCGTTCTGATTGACCAAAGAACCGCCGGCAATTCATCAATCCAGCGCCGTCCGCACTTGTGCATCCTATCAAAAGTTCTTGTCCGGAGGCCTCGCAATACTTCAGCATTCGCCCTCTCAGCCTGGCCGTTGCTTCGTGGGTGTGCAACAGAAGCAAAACAAACCTTGCTGCCGAGGTCCTGGATGTACTGCATGAAGACGCGGCTCGTGAACTGCGTGCCATTGTCGGTGATGACTCTATTTGGCACACCAAAACGGCAGACTAGCCCCTTGAGGAATTTGACAGCTGATTGTGCTGTCACCTTTCTCACTGCCTCCACCTCCGGCCACTTTGTGAACTTGTTGATTGCAACGTACAAGTACTCAAAGCCCCCGATAGCACGGGGAAAGGGGCCCAGTATGTCGAGCCCCCAGACCGAGAATGGCCAGGAAAGAGGGATTGTTTGGAGATCTTGAGCTGGTTGATTAAGCTTCTTTGAATGGAACTGGCACGCTTCACACTTGGTTACTAGTGCCGTTGCATCCTGGAGGGTTGTGGGCCAGAAGAACCCTTGCCGGAATGCCTTGCCGGCAAGGGCCCTCGACCCTATGTGGGAGCCACATATGCCTCCGCGTATCTCTGCCAACAGCTCCAGTCCTTCCTCCCGGGGAATGCACTTCAATTTCTCACCGTTTGGTCTTTCCTGTATAGAACGTCGTCGTTGAACTGATACATGGCAGACTGACGGGCTACTTTCTCCGCTTCTTCCTCCTCCTTAGGGAGTTCCCCTGTTTGGAGGAATCGGATGGTATGCTGTGCTCGCCGGAGCCTGGGGCTCGATGGAAAGGGACAAAGGCATTTCCTCTGTCATGGGAGCGACTGTCTCTACGGCCAGAGCTTGACGCCCTGCCGGAGTCTGTTGCCCCATGGCAGGCTCAGTGTCCACGGCAACATCTTTGCCGGCGGCTCCTGGGAGCTCGGCGGGAAAGTACTTGCTGGGGCCTGATTTCCTCCGCTTGTTCTGCCGTGTCGATGGTTCAACAGATGGTTGAGTTAATCGAAGCACAAAAATACCTGGTTCCATAGGCAATTTGAAGGCGGCGCGTTTCGACAAGTAGTCGGCGATGCCGTTCTCCACTCGGGGAACATGCTCCGCTTGTATACCGTCAAAACGCTCTTCCAACTTCCTCACTTCGTCTACGTAGGCCTCCATCAATGGGCTTTGATAATCTTTGTTGACTTGCTTGACGACAAGCTGTGAATCACCCCTGACTATGATCTTCTTGATCCCGAGGTCTGCCGCGATCCTGAGACCAGCAAGCAACCCCTCGTACTCAGCGGTGTTGTTTGTTGACATCTCCCTAGGAAAGTGCATCTGGACTACATACTTGAGGTGCTCTCCGGTGGGTGCGACGAGTAGCACACCAGCACCGGCGCCTTGCAGTGAGAAAGCCCCGTCAAAGTACATAATCCAGTCGCGACTTGCTTCCTTGCCTGGGAGGGCGGTCTCCTGAATCTCCTCGTCGGGCATTGAGGTTCATTCTGCAATGAACTCCGCCAAGACTCTACTCTGAATTGTCGAAGTGCTTTCAAACTTCAACCCAAAGCTCGACAGTTCCAAGGCCCATTCCACAATCCTCCCGGTTGCGTCTGGGTTATGCAATATCCGTTGCAACAGGAGGCGGGTGACGGCGGTGATTTCGTGTGCTTGGAAGTAATGACGCAGCTTCCTCGAGGCCATAAGGAGGCCGAAGAGCAATTTCTGCACACCGGAGTACCTTAACCTAGCCCCCTGCAAGAGGGAGCTGACAAAGTAAATCGGGTGCTGCATCATCTTCTTCTTCTGCACTATCTCATTTGGTTGCATCGCTTCTGCTTCGCCAGTGCCAGACTCTGCCGGGGGCCTTGCCTTACCGGCACCAGGCCTTGCCGGGGGGAGCTCTGGTTTGCCATCCGCCAGCCCTGCCGTTGCCACTGCCTCTTCGTCAACCTCCCTCTTTTCCACTAGCGTGACGCTGACCACTTGGTTCGTTGCCGCTAAATATAGCAGCAACGGTTCTTGTGGCTTAGGCGCAACCAGTATTGGCGTAGAGGAGAGGTACTTCTTCAAATCCTGCACGGCTGCCTCAGCCTCTCGGGTCCATTCCATTGGGCCCGCCTTCTTCAAGATTTTGAAAAAGGGAAGGGCACGCTCAGCAGACTTGGAGATGAACCTGCTCATGGCGGCAACCCAGCCAGTGAGCTGACACACATCCTTGATCTGCCTAGGCGCCTCAATTTGCTCAATGGCCTTGATCTTGTCTGGATTCGCCTCGATCCCACGCTGTGACACAAAGAACCCGAGAAGTTTGCCAGACGGAACGCCGAAGAAACACTTCTCAGGGTTCAGCTTGAGGTTGATCTTGCGCAAATTTGCAAATGTCTCTTCTAAATCTTGTACGAGTGTTGCCTTGTCCTTGGTTTTGACCACTATGTCATCCATATAAGCTTCCATATTTCTATGCAGCTGAGGCTCAAAACCAATTTGGACTGCTCTCGCAAACGTCGAGCCAGCGCTCTTCAACCCGAAAGGCATTCACATGAAACAATACGTACCACATGGGGTGATGAACGATGTCTTCTCTTCATCTTCCTTCGCCATGAAGATCTGGTGGTATCCCGAGTAAGCGTCAAGGAATGATAACAAGTCACACCCGGCTGTGGAGTCAACAATCTGGTCGATGCGCGGTAACGGGAAAGGGTCCTTTGGACAAGCCTTATTGATGTCTGTGTAATCAATACACAGTCTCCACTTCCCATTTGCCTTGCGCACCACCACCGGATTGGCCAGCCACGTCGGATGGAGTACCCCTCTTACCAAGCCTGCCGCTTCCAACTTCCTGATTTCCTCTGTGATGAACTCTTGCCGTTCCAAAGCCTGCTTCCTAACCTTCTGCTTGACGGGTTGCGCATGAGGACAGACAGCAAGATGGTGCTCAATCACCTCCCTGGGAACGCCGGGGATGTCGGATGCTTGCCACGCAAACACATCGACATTCGCCCGCAGGAAAGTGACAAGCGCGCCTTCCTATTTGCTATCGAGGGTGGAGCTTATGGTAAAAGCCCCTCCCGTGCCATCCTCCTTGACACACACCTTCTTGGTCTCTGGTGGTGCAGCTCTGGATTTCTTGCTCTTGCCGGTGGAGCTCTCTGGCACGTCCTCGACGGGAGCACTACACTCCGAAGAGGTGCGCTTGCCGGAGTGGGTGCGAGGGGTCCTGCCGGTCTTCTTCCCTCCCGGGGCTTCGACGAAAGTCATTGCAACCGCCTCCCGGTAGAGTTAGTCAGCGCAGATTAGTGCATCCTTCTTGTCGGAGGGGACGGTGATGATGGTCATCGGCCCAGGCATCTTCAGCATGTTGTAGGCGTAATGTGAGGCCGTCATGAACTTGGCTAGTGCTAGGTGGCCGAGGATCCCATTGTAGGGCAAGGGGATCTCAGCTACATCGAAAACAATCCTCTCCGTCCTATAGTTTAACTCGCCTCCAAACGTCACGGGCAGTGTGACCTTACCCTTCAGCTAACTCCTCCCCGGGTTGACCCCTTGAAACGTGCCCGTCTCTTCGAGGTCTCTATCAGGGATCTGCAGCCTTTTGATCACAACAGGCGAGATCATGTTCAGACCGGCCCCACCGTCAACTAGCATTTTTGTCACCTTGAGGTTGCGTATTGTTGGCGATACCAACAACGGCAAACACCCAACCGCAGTTGTGCGATCAGGGTGGTCCTCGGTGTCAAAAATGATAGGTGTGTTGGACCACTTCAGTGGCTTTTGAGCATCGAACGATGGTTCCGCTGTTGTGATCTCACGCGCCCACTGCTTGAGCTGGCGGTGAGAGGTGTGCAGCGAGGTGCCACCGTCGACGCACATGGCCTTCGTAGCTTTTTGGAACTCATGCTCGCCGGACTCGTCATCCTCGTCATGATCATCATCTTCTTGCTTCTTGTCGCTGCCCCGAGCAGGCCTCTCTTGCTGGTTATCCTGCCGCGGCAACCTCCTTGACCGCCACGCTTCTTGCCGGATCCCTCGGCACCATCCTGACCCTTCTCCTTGTCCCGCCTCTCATACTCAGCTTTTTGCTTCTAGCAAGCAGCTCAACTTGCCGGCAGTTCTGGAGGTCGTGGCCCTTGGTGCGGTGGATCTTGTAGTATTGCTTGTCGGAGCCTCCTGGCTTGTCGGCAGCCGCCAAGGCCCGGCAAGCGGCGCACCCGGCAATTTCCTTGCCGGGGTCGTCTGCTTTGGCCTTCTTGGCGGCACCGGTGTCCTTGGATCCCTTGACGGTAAGCACGGTCTTGCCCTTGCGCTTCCTGTTGCGGCGTCGGCCCTTCTTCGTCGGGGCGGCTGTGTCTTCGTCTGTGGAGTCGGTTTCCGCGCCGGCGTCCTCACTGGGGTACTTCCTCCCCTCTTCAGCTCGAGCGCACCTATCGGCCAGAACATAAAGTTCGGCCACATCTTTGACCTTGTTCATCGCCAGCTCTTCACGCATCTTGCGGTTGCGCACATTCTGATGGAAAGCACTGATCACGGCGGCAGGATGAACATCTGGGATGTTGTACTGCACCCGGCTGAACCTCTGTATGTACTTGCGCAGGGTTTCACCTTCCTTCTGGGGGATGATATGCAAATCGCTTGCGTGGCCATGAGCTTGGTGGCCTCTGGTGAAGGCGCCAACGAACTCATGGCACAAATCCGACCAAGAAGAAATGGAATCTGCTGGCAAGTGCATCAACCATGACATGACATTGGGTTTAAGTGCCAACGGGAAGTAATTGGCAAGCACCTTATCGTCGCGAGCTCCAGCAGCTTGCATCGCGATGGTGTAGATGCTGAGGAACTCCGACGGGTGGGTCTTGCCATTGTACTTCTCGCCAACGTCGGGCTTGAACATGCGGTGGGAGGGCCACTGGAACTGTTGCAGATCACGGGTAAAGGTTGGGCCACCCACCTCGTAGGGTAGGCCGCCAGAGCCTCCTGGTGCTGGGTGGTCCATAGTGGGCCCCGCCCGCCTATCTGACTGGTGGCGTGCTCCGCGCCGACGCTTGATGGTGGTTCGAGTGTCTTCATGGGCTCTCTCCCGTGTGTCGGACGATGCTATGGTAATGTTATCACAAGCGTCATCACGACGGACCGACACCCGCAGTGGCTGGCATGGGGGAGGAGAGTGCACCGTGGCGGCAGCACCTCCGGTCCTTCGACCACTGGCATGCGGTGGATCGATGGAGCACCGGCCTGAGGGCCCCGCTGGTCGCGGCTCATCTTTGTTGGCAACACCGACAAGGCTCCGGATGGTGGCTCTCCACTCGTCGAGCTTTTCCGCAGCAGGAGGGATGTCGAGGAGCAACTGGGCGCGCGCCAAAGCTTCTGTTGGCGTGGGTGGCGGCGAAAGCTGCGTGGACCGTGACGCGCTCCGACTTCTAACCACGTTAGAAGGAGCTCTATCACGGCCTTGCGGCTGTGCGCCATTTTCGCTAGTGCCTCGGCGTGCATGCTGGCCTTCTACGTCCCGCGAATGAGGCACAAGACTCTTCCCACGGCGGCGCCCGGGGTCACCAGCGTGGTGACGCTGCTCGTCGCGCACAACTTGGGAAGAGCGCGTCGTGGGCGCCGGCGTAGGCGTCTTGGAAGTCGCCGCGCCGCCCATAGGTGGCACGATGCCGCCCTTGGAGGGCCCCGCGCCGCCTGCGGGGTGCCCGGCTCCGTCTTTGGATCTGGCGGCGTGCGGCCCGTTGTCTCACACACGAACGATGCCGCTCGCGAGGCTTTGACGGCCAGAGCGATGTGGGTGTTCGCGGGCCGTGCCTCGGCTTCCGTCTGCGACCGCCCCACTCGCCTGCACTGGTACAGGCTGTTCGGCTCCCGATGAACCGATCGTTGTGATCGTCTTCTTCTTGGGAGCCATGACGATGAAGAACTGCTAAACTAACTGCTAGACCAGATTTTCACAAGTGCACCCCCTATCCGGTGTGCCAAAGATGTCGCTGGAAACGACACCTATGGAATCACTACGATCCCTTCTACGGTTGGCGGGCGCGGGGTTGTGCAAAGAGCGGGTCTGGTAGCCAGCACAAGGATCGTTTACCAGGTTCGGGCCGCGAAGATGCGTAATACCCTAGTCCTGCTTTGATGTATATTTCAGTGTTCTTGAGCTCTCGAACTAGCTACGGGCGTGCGTAGTCCAAAAGATCCGAATCCTTCTCAAGTACGCCTCGGGCCTCCTTTTATAGACAAAAGGGGTTACCAAAGTGGCCCACAGGAGGTGGAAAGGTATACAGTGTACAAGCTTATCGCCTGTCATTACAGGACAAGGCGCATTAAATGCACCCCTTAGGTGTCCCGTTGCTTTATTGGGGACGACAACGAGGCCCGTCCCGTCCGTCGCCGCTCCGCCTCGCTCTGACACGCGTCCAGGCCAACGAGGCATGCAGCGCCACGTAGGCTGGCAGGCTGCCGAGATGGCGTGGTGGTAGGGTCTTCACGAAGATCTGCATGCCACCACGCAGGTGCTTGCTGAGTTGGCCTAGAAGCCGCATGTTGCCATGCAGGTGCCTGCCCAGCTGGTTGGGCTCGCAGCTGTATGGGAACGACGGTGGAGTCTTGGCAGACGTGGGTCTGGCTGTGGCCCCGCGGGTGTCTTTGGCAAGGGCCTTGCCGGGGCCCCGGCAAGGGTCTTGCCGCGGCATCGCGGTCGTCCCCGGCAAGGATCTTGCCGGAGGTCTCGTGGATTTCCTCAGCGAGGGTCTCGCGAGGATCGTCGTCTTCTTGTCCTCATCTGATCTCGTGTGCTTATGATCTTCACAAAGATCTGCATGCTACCACGGAGGTGCCTCCCGAGCCTTGGTTCCAATGTGGTTGATGGTGTTGGAACCCTTGGGCCCAAGGGTGGTGCGCTCTGCTGGTGTTGGGCAAGCTGCCCCGGCAAGGCTCTTGCCGGGGCCGCGGAGGCCGCCCCGGCAACGGTCTTGCTGGGGGAGTCCACTTCGCCCTCTTGCTCTTTGTGCCTCTGGTCTTGGCGTTGCTCTGCCCGTCTTGTGCTTTTGGCTGGAACGCTGCTCTGGTATTCTTGTACTTCTGCTCCCTCCCTTTGCCCTGCTAAGTGTGGCCGCAGGTGCGGCTCTGACTGCCCATGCACAAGTAGAGGGGTAAAAAGGAGAGCCCCTACTTTTGTACACCGACATTGACCCCCTATACTTGTGGGTCATCACCCCACGCTTCATTGTTGTTGGAGATGGGGTACCGGAGTGACGTCGGCACCGCTCTGACAAGTGCACAGATGCCACCTTCGAGCACCCTTCATGTGTGTCGTTGTAGATGTTGGGGCGTCGGGGTGTCATTGGCGCTGTCATGGATGCATGGGTATTGCTGCACCCAAATGCCCATGGTGTAGGTGGATGTAGTGGGTTATCATTGGAACACTGTCGATGTCACAACAAGCACATTCTCTACTTGCCTCCAATGCATATGTGTTGGTGCAACAGACCCCGGGTATGTTTCCCAACTGTTCACAGGCACAAGATCAAGATTGGAGCACCGGCTTAAGTCAGCGGTCAAAGAGCCAAGAGACTCGAAAATCCAACATGCACCTCAGAGAGATCAAGATCGAGCCAAAGGAACAGGATACCGGCAAGAGAAGGGCCTCCCTCGCCGGGCAGGCGAGCCCGGCAAGGGGCCAGGCCACCACCAGAAGCAAGCAACCAAGACTCCCCGGCAGCGCCTGCCGGGGCTTGCGGGGCCTGAACTGTTGGGGATCGTAGCAGAAATCAAAAAAATTCTACGCATCACCAAGATCAATCTATGGAGTCATCTAGCAACGAGAGAGAGGAGTGCATCTACATACCCTTGTAGATCGCGAGCGGAAGCGTTCAAATGAACGGGGTTGATGGAGTCGTACTCGTCGTGATCCAAATCACCGATGACCGAGCGCCGAACGGACGGCACCTCCGTGTTCAACACACATATGGTTGGGGAAGACATATCCTCCTTCTTGATCCAGCAAGGGGGAAGGAGAGGTTGATTGAGATCCAGCAGCACGACGGCGTGGTGGTGGAAGTAGCGGGGATCTCGGCAGGGCTTCGCCAAGCTCAGCAAGAGGGAGAGGTGTTACGGGAGGGAGAGGGAGGCGCCAGGGGCTGTGGTGTGGCTGCCCTCCCTCCCCCCCTTTATATAGGCCCCCTGGGGGCGCCGGCCCTGGGAGATCCCATCTCCAAGGGGGCGGCGGCCAAGGGGGTGGCTTGCCCCCCAAGCCAAGTGGGGCGCCCCCCCCCCACCCCTAGGGTTTCCAACCCTAGGCGCAGGGGAGGCCCAAGGGGGGCGCACCAGCCCACCAGGGGCTGGTTCCCTTCCCCACTTCAGCCCATGGGGCCCTCCGGGATAGGTGGCCCCACCCGGTGGATCCCCGGGACCCTTCCGGTGGTCCCGGTACAATACCGGTGACCCCCGAAACTTTCCCGGTGGCCGAAACTGGACTTCCTATATATAATTATTCACCTCCGGACCATTCCGGAACTCCTCGTGACGTCCGGGATCTCATCCGGGACTCCAAACAACTTTCGGATTTCCGCATACTAATATCTCTACAACCCTAGCGTCACCGAACCTTAAGTGTGTAGACCCTACGGGTTCGGGAGACATGCAGACATGACCGAGACGACTCTCCGGTCAATAACCAACAGCGGGATCTGGATACCCATGTTGGCTCCCACATGTTCCACGATGATCTCATCGGATGAACCACGATGTCGAGGATTCAATCAATCCCGTATACAATTCCCTTTGTCAATCGGTACGTTACTTGCCCGAGATTCGATCGTCGGTATCCCAATACCTTGTTCAATCTCGTTACCGGCAAGTCACTTTACTCGTACCGTAATGCATGATCCCGTGACCAAACACTTGGTCACATTGAGCTCATTATGATGATGCATTACCGAGTGGGCCCAGAGATACCTCTCCGTCATACGGAGTGACAAATCCCAGTCTCGATTCGTGCCAACCCAACAGACACTTTCGGAGATACCCGTAGTGCACCTTTATAGTCACCCAGTTACGTTGTGACGTTTGGCACACCCAAAGCACTCCTACGGTATCCAGGAGTTGCACAATCTCATGGTCTAAGGAAATGATACTTGACATTTGGAAAAGCTCTAGCAAACGAACTACACGATCTTTTGTGCTATGCTTAGGATTGGGTCTTGTCCATCACATCATTCTCCTAATGATGTGATCCCGTTATCAATGACATCCAATGTCCATAGTCAGGAAACCATGACTATATGTTGATCAACGAGCTAGTCAACTAGAGGCTCACTAGGGACATGTTGTGGTCTATGTATTCACACATGCATTACGATTTCCGGATAACACAATTATAGCATGAACAATAGACAATTATCATGAACAAGGAAATATAATAATAACTATTTTATTATTGCCTCTAGGGCATATTTCCAACAGTGTCCCACTTGCACTAGAGTCAATAATCTAGTTACATTGTGATGAATCGAACACCCATAGAGTTCTGGTGTTGATCATGTTTTGCTCTAGGGAGAGGTTTAGTCAACGGATCTGCTACATTCAGGTCCGTATGTACTTTACAAATATCTATGTCTCCATTTTGAACATTTTCACGAATGGAGTTGAAGCGACGCTTGATATGCCTGGTCTTCCTGTGAAACCTGGGCTCCTTGGCAAGGGCAATAGCTCCAGTGTTGTCACAGAAGAGAGTCATCGGGCCCGACGCATTGGGAATCACCCTAGGTCGGTAATGAACTCCTTTATCCAGATTGCTTCTTGTGCTGCCTCTGAGGCCGCCATGTACTCCGCTTCACATGTAGATCCCGCCACAACGCTTTGCTTGCAACTGCACCAGCTTGCTGCCCCACCATTCAAAATATACACGTATCCGGTTTGTGACTTAGAGTCATCCAGATCTGTGTCGAAGCTAGCGTCGACGTAACCCTTTACGACGAGCTCTTCGTCACCTCCATAAACGAGAAACATATCCTTAGTCCTTTTCAGGTACTTCAGGATATTCTTGACCACTGTCCAGTGTTCCATGCCGGGATTACTTTGGTACCTTCCTACCAAACTTACGGCAAGGTTTACATTAGGTCTGGTACACAGCATGGCATACATAATAGACCCTATGGCCGAGGCATAGGGGACGACACTCATCTTTTCTCTATCTTCTGCCGTGGTCGGGCATTGAGCCGTGCTCAATTGCACACCTTGCAATACAGGCAAGAACCCCTTCTTGGACTGATCCATATTGAACTTCTTCAATATCTTGTCAAGGTACGTACTTTGTGAAAGACCAATGAGGCGTCTTGATCTATCTCTATAGATCTTGATGCCTAATATGTAAGCAGCTTCTCCAAGGTCCTTCATTGAAAAACACTTATTCAAGTAGGCCTTTATACTTTCCAAGAATTCTATATCATTTCCCATCAATAGTATGTCATCCACATATAATATGAGAAATGCTACAGAGCTCCCACTCACTTTCTTGTAAACACAGGCTTCTCCATAAGTCTGTGTAAACCCAAACGCTTTGATCATCTCATCAAATTGAATGTTCCAACTCCGAGATGCTTGCACTAGCCCATAGATGGAGCGCTAGAGCTTGCATACCTTGTTAGCATTCTTAGGATCGACAAAACCTTCCGGCTGCATCATATACAATTCTTCCTTAAGAAAGCCATTAAGGAATGCCGTTTTGACGTCCATTTGCCATATCTCATAATCATAGAATGCGGCAATTGCTAACATGATTCGGACGGACTTCAGCTTCGCTACAGGTGAGAAAGTCTCATCGTAGTCAACCCCTTGAACTTGTCAATAACCCTTAGCGACAAGTTGAGCCTTATAGATGGTCACATTACCATCCGCGTCCGTCTTCTTCTTAAAGATCCATTTATTTTCTATGGCTCGCCGATCATCGGGCAAGTCAGTCAAAGTCCATACTTCGTTTTCATACATGGATCCTATCTCGGATTTCATGGCTTCTAGCCATTTGTCGGAATCTGGGCCCGCCATCGCTTCTTCATAGTTCGAAGGTTCACCGTTGTCTAACAACATGATTTCCAAGACAGGGTTGCCGTACCACTCTGGCGCGGAACGTGTCCTTGTGGACCTACGAAGTTCAGTAGTAACTTGATCCAAAGTACCTTGATCATCATCATTAGCTTCCTCTCCAGTGAGTGCAGGCATCGCAGGAACATCTTCCTGAGCTGCGCTACTTTCCGGTTCAAGAGGTAGTACTTCATCAAGTTCCACTTTCCTCCCACTTACTTCTTTCGAGAGAAACTCTTTCTCCAGAAAGGACCCATTCTTGGCAACAAAGATCTTGCCTTCGGATCTGAGGTAGAAGGTATACCCAATGGTTTCCTTAGGGTATCCTATGAAGACGCACTTTCCGACTTGGGTTCGAGCTTTTCAGGTTGAAGTTTCTTGACATAAGCATCGCATCCCCAAACTTTTAGAAACGACAGCTTAGGTTTCTTCCCAAACCATAATTCATACGGTGTCGTCTCAACGGATTTCGACGGAGCCCTATTTAAAGTGAATGTGGCAGTCTCTAAAGCATAGCCCCAAAATGAGAGCGGTAGATCGGTAAGAGACATCATAGATCACACCATATCCAATATAGTGCGATTATGACGTTCGGACACACCATTTCGCTGAGGTGTTCCAGGCGGCGTGAGTTGTGAAACTATTCCACATTTCCTTAAGTGTGTGCCAAATTCGTGACTCAAATATTCCCCTCCACGATCTGATCGTAAGAATTTTATTTTCCTGTCACGTTGATTCTCAACCTCACTCTGAAATTCCTTGAACTTTTCAAAGGTCTCAGACTTGTGTTTCATTAGGTAGACTTACCCATATCTACTCAAGTCATCAGTGAGAGTGAGAACATAACGATAGCCACCGCGAGCCTCAACACTCATTGGACCGCACACATCAGTATGTATGATTTCCAATAAGTTGGTTGCTCGCTCCATTGTTCCGGAGAACGGAGTCTTGGTCATCTTACCCATGAGGCATGGTTCGCACGTGTCAAATGATTCGTAATCAAGAGACTCTAAAAGTCCATCAGCATGGAGCTTCTTCATGCGCTTGACACCAATGTGACCAAGGCGGCAGTGCCACAAGTATGTGGGACTATCGTTATCAACTTTACATCTTTTGGTATTCACACTATGAATATGTGTAACATCACGTTCGAGATTCATTAAGAATAAACCATTGACCAGCGGGGCATGACCATAAAACATATCTCTCATATAAATAGAACAACCATTATTCTCGGATTTAAATGAGTAGCCATCTCGCATTAAACGAGATCCAGATACAATGTTCATGCTCAAAGCTGGCACTAAATAACAATTATTGAGGTTTAAAACTAATCCCGTAGGTAAATGTAGAGGTAGCGTGCCGACGGCGATCACATCGACCTTGGAACCATTCCCGACGCGCATCGTCACCTCGTCCTTCGCCAGTCTCCGCTTATTCCGCAGCTCCTGCTTTGAGTTACAAATATGAGCAACCGCACCGGTATCAAATACCCAGGAGCTACTACGAGTACTGGTAAGGTACACATCAATTACATGTATATCACATATACCTTTGGTGTTGCCGGCCTTCTTGTCCGCTAAGTATTTGGGGCAGTTCCGCTTCCAGTGACCACTTCCCTTGCAATAAAAGCACTCAGTCTCAGGCTTGGGTCCATTCTTTGGCTTCTTCCCGGCAACTGACTTACCGGGCGCGGCAACTCCCTTGCCGTCCTTCTTGAAGTTCTTCTTACCCTTGCCTTTCTTGAACTTAGTGGTTTTATTCACCATCAACACTTGATGTTCCTTTTTGATCTCCACCTCCGCTGATTTCAGCATTGAATATACCTCAGGAATGGTCTTTTCCATCCCCTGCATATTGAAGTTCATCACAAAGCTCTTGAAGCTCGGTGGAAGCGACTGAAGGATTCTGTCAATGACCGCGTCATCCGGGAGATTAACTCCCAGCTGAGACAAGCGGTTGTGTAACCCAGACATTTTGAGTATGTGCTCGCTGACAGAACTATTTTCCTCCATCTTACAACTGAAGAACTTGTCGGAGACTTCATATCTCTCGACCCGGGCATGAGCTTGGAAAACCATTTTCAGCTCTTCGAACATCTCATATGCTCCGTGTTGCTCAAAACGCTTTTGCAGCCCCGGTTCTAAGCTGTAAAGCATGCCGCACTGAACGAGGGAGTAATCATCAGCACGCTGCTGCCAAGCGTTCATAACGTCTTGGTTCTCTGGGATTGGTGCTTCACCTAGCGGTGCTTCTAGGACATAATCTTTCTTGGCAGCTATGAGGATGATCCTCAGGTTCCGGACCCAGTCCGTATAGTTGCTGCCATCATCTTTCAGCTTGGTTTTCTCTAGGAACGCGTTGAAGTTGAGGGCAACGTGGGCCATTTGATCTACAAGACATATTGTAAAGATTTTAGACTAAGTTCATGATAATTAAGTTCATCTAATCAAATTATTCAATGAACTCCCACTCAGATAGACATCCCTCTAGTCATCTAAGTGAAACATGATCCGAGTCAACTAGGCCGTGTCCGATCATCACGTGAGACGGACTAGTCAACATCGGTGAACATCTTCATGTTGATCGTATCTTCTATACGACTCATGCTCGACCTTTCGGTCTTCCGTGTTCCGAGGCCATGTCTGTACATGCTAGGCTCGTCAAGTCAACCTAAGTGTATTGCGTGTGTAAATCTGGCTTACACCCGTTGTATTCGTACGTTAGAATCTATCACACACGATCATCACGTGGTGCTTTGAAACAACGAACCTTCGCAACGGTGCACAGTTAGGGGGAACACTTTCTTGAAATTATTGCGAGGGATCATCTTATTTAAGCTACCGTCGTTCTAAGCAAATAATATGTAAAACATGATAAACATCACATGCAATCAAATAGTGACATGATATGGCCAATATCATTTTGCTCCTTTTGATCTCCATCTTCGGGGCGCCATGATCATCTTCGTCACCGGCATGACACCATGATCTCCATCATCGTGTCTTCATGAAGTTGTCACACCAACGATTACTTCTACTTCTATGGCTAACGTGTTTAGCAATAAAGTAAAGTAATTTACATGGCGTTATTCAATGACTCGCAGGTCATACAAAAAATAAAGACAACTCCTATGGCTCCTGCCGGTTGTCATACTCATCGACATGCAAGTCGTGATTCCTATTACAAGAACATGATCAATCTCATACATCACATATATCTCATTCATCACATCCTTTTGGCCATATCACATCACAAGGCATATGCTGCAAAAACAAGTTAGACGTCCTCTAATTGTTGTTGCATGTTTTTACGTGGCTTCTATAGGTTTCTAGCAAGAACGTTTCTTACCTACGTAAAACCACAACGTGATATGCCAATTTCTATTTACCCTTCATAAGGACCCTTTTCATCGAATCCGTTCCGACTAAAGTGGGAGAGACAGACACCCGCTAGCCACCTTATGCAACTAGTGCATGTCAGTCGGTGGAACCTGTCTCACGTAAGCGTACGTGTAAGGTCGGTCCGGGCCGCTTCATCCCACAATGCCGCCGAAACAAGATAAGACTAGTAGTGGCAAGAAAATTGACAACATCTACGCCCACAACAAGTTTGTGTTCTACTCGTGCATAGAAACTACGCATAGGCCTGGCTCATGATGCCACTGTTGGGGATCGTAGCAGAAATCAAAAAATTCTACGCATCACCAAGATCAATCTATGGAGTCATCTAGCAACGAGAGAGAGGAGTGCATCTACATACCCTTGTAGATCGCGAGCGGAAGCGTTCAAGTGAACGGGGTTGATGGAGTCGTACTCGTCGTGATCCAAATCACCGATGACCGAGCGCCGAACGGACGGCACCTCCGCGTTCAACACACGTACGGTTGGGGAAGACGTCTCCTCCTTCTTGATCCAGCAAGGGGGAAGGAGAGGTTGATGGAGATCCAGCAGCACGACGGCGTGGTGGTGGAAGTAGCGGGGATCTCGGCAGGGCTTCGCCAAGCTCAGCGAGAGGGAGAGGTGTTACGGGAGGGAGAGGGAGGCGCCAGGGGCTGTGGTGCGGCTGCCCTCCCTCCCCCCTTTATATAGGCCCCCTGGGGGGCGCCGGCCCTGGGAGATCCCATCTCCAAGGGGGGCGGCGGCCAAGGGGGTGGCTTGCCCCCCAAGCCAAGTGGGGCGCCCCCCCACCCCTAGGGTTTCCAACCCTAGGCGCAGGGGAGGCCCAAGGGGGGCGCACCAGCCCACCAGGGGCTGGTTCCCTTCCCCACTTCAGCCCATGGGGCCCTCCGGGATAGGTGGCCCCACCCGGTGGACCCACGGGACCCTTCCGGTGGTCCCGGTACAATACCGGTGACCCCCGGAACTTTCCCGGTGGCCGAAACTGGACTTCCTATATATAATTATTCACCTACGGACCATTCCGGAACTCCTCGTGACGTCCGGGATCTCATCCGGGACTCCGAACAACTTTCGGATTTCCGCATACTAATATCTCTACAACCCTAGCGTCACCGAACCTTAAGTGTGTAGACCCTACGGGTTCGGGAGACATGCAGACATGACCGAGACGACTCTCCGGTCAATAACCAATAGCGGGATCTGGATACCCATGTTGGCTCCCACATGTTCCACGATGATCTCATCGGATGAACCACGATGTCGAGGATTCAATCAATCCCGTATACAATTCCCTTTGTCAATCGGTACGTTACTTGCCCGAGATTCGATCGTCGGCATCCCAATACCTTGTTCAATCTCGTTACCCGGCAAGTCACTTTACTCGTACCGTAATGCATGATCCCGTGACCAAACACTTGGTCACATTGAGCTCATTATGATGATGCATTACCGAGTGGGCCCAGAGATACCTCTCCGTCATACGAGTGACAAATCCCAGTCTTGATTCGTGCCAACCCAACAGACACTTTCGGAGATACCCGTAGTGCACCTTTATATCACCCAGTTACGTTGTGACGTTTGGCACACCCAAAGCACTCCTACGGTATTCGGGAGTTGCACAATCTCATGGTCTAAGGAAATGATACTTGACATTTGGAAAAGCTCTAGCAAACGAACTACACGATCTTTTGTGCTATGCTTAGGATTGGGTCTTGTCCATCACATCATTCTCCTAATGATGTGATCCCGTTATCAATGACATCCAATGTCCATAGTCAGGAAACCATGACTATCTGTTGATCAACGAGCTAGTCAACTAGAGGCCCACTAGGGACATGTTGTGGTCTATGTATTCACACATGCATTATGATTTCCGGATAACACAATTATAGCATGAACAATAGACAATTATCATGAACAAGGAAATATAATAATAACTATTTTATTATTGCCTCTAGGGCATATTTCCAACATGAACCACCCCGCCAAACGCACAAGTATGACCCACGTCGTCAATCAGTGCAGTGTCAAGCCACAAGGTGATTAAGTGGCAGCATTTGCCACATGGCAACCCTCCCCTACAGAAGAAACCCACAGGTGACACCCGTCCAGCAACGTGTCAAGAGGACAGATGCGAAGATGGCAAGATAAGCCCGGCAGGCCTTGCCGGGCAGCTAGTGATGTGACACTAAGCAGTGCATTTAATGCACCCTGTCAGCCCGTAGAGTTAGGTATGATAGCATTGTTTGCTATCATATCAGTGGGTAATGACTGTTTTGCCACTGTGGTGACCCCTTAATCTATAAAAGGAGGCCCATGGCAATCGTAGGAGGGGGTTAGAGGGTTGGAAAATTGACAAAACCCAAGCTACCATACGCTTGTGGTCATCGTAGCCTGGGTAAATTGTTTGTGTGCTCTCTGTCGTGCTGCCGCACGCTGGTATGCTCTTTGTGCAACGCTATGTCCCCCGCCGAACCATCAAGGGGCCGCCCGGTCCCATAGGTGTCCGCGGATATCCCGTGACATCTTTGGCGCGCCAGGTAGGGGGGTCACTTGTGCGAACCTGAAAGCGTGTGCAGCGCGTCATCTTCATTGCCATCTTCATCTCCGACGATACCATCGACCATGGCACCCAAGAAGAAGTCCGGCCCTTCGGCCTAGCCATCTACCTTGAAGGCTCCGATGCCCGCGGCTTCAGACGCCACGGGGGGTGCGGGGACAAGTGAGGACGTGAGCACTGCTGGGGGCGTGGCAGGAGCAGGTGGCGCCATCGCCATTCCCCCTGCGGCCGACACGGGGGCTGAAGGCGTCGGAGGAGAACGGCTTCAGCAGCGTGTCGACAGTCAAGCTCCGCAAGGGATGGACGAGAGGATGACTCCGCTTACATCCCCTCCTCCCACCGACGGGTGCGGCGGCCTCAACGTCGACGAGCCTGCGTTCGGTGTCGGTGGGTGCCTACCTTTCGAGGTCGGCTGCCCTGCCTTCACACGCGAGCTGCGGCAAGTCCATTGGTCGTCCGTCCGCACGTTCAAGCCGGAGATACCCGAGAAGTATGATGGGAGACTGAACCCAGCAGAGTTCCTGAGCATCTACACCATCGCTGTTTAGGCTACCGGGGGAAGAGCCGAGAAGGTGTTCGCCAACTACTTCTCGTTGGCTCTCAAGTCCAACATGAGGTCTTGGCTCATGCACCTGCCGGAGAACTCCTTTTCATCATGGGCAGACATGTGCCATTAGTTCATCGGTGCCTTCACCAGTGGCCACCAGGAGCCCGGCAGGCCCAGCGATCTACAGCGTCTCCAGTAGAAGGAAGGAGAAACTCTCCGTAAGTATTTACAAAGATTCAGTAAAGTCCATAGGAATATTCTGAATATCCATTCTGCAGCTGTTATAGCAGCCTTCCAGTCCAATGTGCGCAATCGTCGCATTCGTTCTAAGATGAATGTGCGGTTGCCCAAGACTGTGAAGGAGTTGTACACATTAGTGGATAAGGGTGCTTGGATAGAGGAAGGAAGGAAGTTGCCTGGGGAGGAGGATTGCATCAATGTTGATTCAAAGGAAGAAGATGAATCAACCAGTCAAAGAAAGGGCAAGAAGCACAACAAGAAGCCAAGAGATAAGACAGTGATGACTATGGAAGGTTCTGGTGTGCCTAGTACCGGCAAGAAGGCCAAGGATGAGGCCGTCGGCAAGGAAGTTGCCGCGTGCACTGCCTGCCGGGAAGCCGCTGCCGCGGAGAAAGCCGGGAAAGGTGATGGGCCGTACTGCAAGATCCACGGACCAAGGGCCACGACCTTCATGAATGTTATCAAGTTGAGCAGCTTGTTAAGAGACAGAGAGCAGAGTATGATAAGCGTGATAAGGAGAAAGGTCAGAATGCTGTTGGCGGAAAGGACCGAGCCGGTGAAGCAAACCGTCCTGGCAAACCCTTTCGGAATAAAGGAAAACCCGCCAGGGGCCAAGAGAAGGAAACTTGTGATGATTTGAGTGATGGAGGGAATGAAGAGGAAACCAAGCAGGAATTTCAGAGGGCCACTGACGCCCTATGCATTGATGGGGGTGGGTCTTTGCACTCCTCCCATCGCCAGCTCAAGCGATGGGCACGAGAGGTCAATGTTGTGGAGCCAGCGCCGGAGGCCCGGAAGCCACTCAAATGGTCCCACATGCCCATCATCTTTGATGAGGAGGACCACCCTTGCCGCACTACCACGGTAGGGTGTTTACCGTTGTTGGTCTCCCCAACAATTCGCAACCTCAAGGTCACAAAGATGTTAGTGGATGGCGGGGCCGGGTTGAATCCGATTTCCCCAGCAGTTATTAACAAACATCAGATAGAAGAGGAAGAGTTGGAGGTTACCGGCACGTTTCAAGGAGTCAATCCCGGCAGGAGCTGTCCCAAGGGAAAGATTACGTTGTCGGTGATGTTTGGGGGAGATCTGAACTATAGGACTGAAAAAATTGTGTTTGATGTGGTTGAGCTCCCCTGCCATATAATGGGATTCTGGGACGACCGGCCTTGGCCAAGTTCATGGCAGCATCCCACTATGCTTACAACACTTTGAAGAGGCCTGGACCATTGGGAGTCATCACCATCCTGTCAGATGAGAAGGATGCAATCATCTGTGTGGACATGATGTATCGGGATGCCGTCACAGCAGAGGCTGCGGCGACAACGGTCCCCGCCAAGGAAAGCAAAGGAAAGAAGAGGGATTGTAGGACCTCCGGCAAAGAGTCCAGAAAGCGTGCCCCCTTCAAGTGCACGGCACCCGTTGATGATGTGCCGGAGTGTTCTAACAGCAAGAGATCCAAGGTTGCAGCACCCCAAGTGAAGAAGGTCCCAGCAGGGCTGGCTGATGTTGATGGTACTTTCACCATTAGCGCCACCCTTGACGACAAATAGGAAAGCGCGCTTGTTGCCTTCCTGCAGGCGAATATCGATGTGTTTTCCTGCCAACCATCTGATATCCCCGGTGTTCCCAGGGAGGTAATCGAGCACCACCTTGCTGTCTGCCCACTTGCCCGACCCATCAAGCAGAAAGTTAGGAAGCAAGCCTTGGAGCAGCAGCAGTTCATTGCCGAGGAAATCAAGAAGTTAGAGGCAGCTGGATTGGTCAGAGGAGTACTGCACCCTACATGGTTGGCAAACCCAGTGGTAGTTCGGAAGGCGAATGGGAAATGGAGGCTTTGCATTGATTTCACAGATCTCAATAAGGCTTGCCCAAAGGACCCATTCCCCTTGCCGCGCATCGATCAGATTGTGGATTCCACTTCAGGATGCGACCTGCTCTCCTTTGTGATGCATACTCCGGATATCACCAGATCTTCATGTCCAAAGAAGATGAGGAGAAAACATCGTTCATCACTCCATGTGGTACATACTGTTTTGTCGGCATGCCTTTCGGATTGAAGAGTGTCGGTCCACTTTTGCAAGAGCAGTCCAGATTGGTTTTGAGACACAACTACACAGAAACATAGAAGCCTATATGGATGATATTGTGGTCAAGACCAAGGATAAGGCCACCCTTATCCAGGATTTGGAAGAGACATTTGCTAATTTGCGCAAGATCAACTTGAAGCTTAACCCGGAGAAGTGTGTGTTTGGTGTTCCCTCCAGCAAGCTACTTGGATTCTTCGTGTCCCATAGGGGGATTGAAGCCAACCCCGATAAGATCAAGGCCATTGAGCAGATCCAAGCGCCAAGGACAGTTAAGGATGTGAGGCGCTTGATGGGATGCGTTGCCGCACTAAGCAGATTCATTTCCAAGTCTGCCGAGCGTGCCGTGCCATTCTTCAAAATTTTGAAGAAGGCAGGGCATATGAAGTGGACCCGGAAGAAGATACAGCCTTGCAAGAGTTGAAGGCTTACTTGTCATCTGTGCCTACCTTGGTTGCACCAAAACCTCAAGAGCCGTTACTGCTTTACTTGGCAGCAACCAACCAAGTGGTCAGTGCAGCCTTGGTAGCAAAGCGAGAAGTGGATGAAGTAGAGAGCGGCCAGACCGCGGCAGAGTCAGAAGAGGATCAGAAGAGGATCAGAACAGCAGTAAGCACGACAACGAGTGCAACCCCAAGGACGCGGCAAGGAAGAAAGTGGTGCAGCGCCCAGTTTACTTCGTCAGCTCCTTGTTACAAGGAGCTAGATCAGGTACTCTGGTGTGCAAAAGTTGATCTTTGGCCTCATCATGGCCTTAAGGAAACTGCGCCACTACTTCCAAGCCCATGAGATCATGGTTGTTACTCGTTTTCCGTTGCAGAGGATACTCCGAAACCCTGAGGCTACTGGCAGAATAGTGGAGTGGGCTTTGGAGTTATCTAGCTTTGGTTTGAAGTTTGAGAGCACTTCAACCATTCAAAGCAGGGCGCTGGCAGAGTTTATTGCAGAATGGACGCCAACCCCTGATGAGGAAGCAACAGAAACAGCTCTCCCCGGCAAGGAATCACCCCAAGAATGGATTATGTATTTTGATGGTGCTTTTTCCCTACAAGGTGCAGGAGCTGGCGTGCTTCTTGTTTCCCCCTCCGGGGAGCACTTGAAGTACGTCATCCAAATGCACTTTGCTCGGGAAGAAGCCACCAACAATACAGCTGAGTATGAAGGGCTCCTTGCCGGGCTCAGGATTGCAGCAGAATTGGGAATCAAGAAGCTGATCATTCGAGGAGATTCACAGTTAGTGGTGAGACAAGTCAACAAGGATTAACAAAACCCATTGATGGAAGCATACATTGAGGAAGTAAGGAGGTTAGAGGAGCGCCTTGACGGGTTGCAAACAGAGCACGTACCCCGTGCGGAAAACAGCATAGCTGATCACCTGTCAATGTGTGCTGCGCAGAAGCTTCCTATGGAACCAGGAACTTTTGTTCTCCGCCTCTCTCAACCCTCCGTATCACCAACCACAATGGCCCGAAAAAGGAGAAAGTTGGACTATGGTAAGCCTCTCTCGATCGAGCCATCCGCTCCCGGTAGCGACCCTGCCGGAAACAACTCCTCACAGCCTACCGGACCACCCCCTCTAGCCGGGCCTATGGACCCTATGAACGAGGCTGGTGCTCCCGCAGCCGAGGAGGTGCCGCTAGTCCTCGTTGTCGAGCCTCAAGCTCCAACTTGGGCAAGGCACATCGTCTGCTTCCTCGAAACCGGAGAACTCCCCGGCGACCCAGATGAAGCTGAGAAAGTAGCCCGGAGGGCCAGTATGTATCAGTTTGTCGATGACACTCTGTATAGAAGGAGGCCCAACGGTGTGAAATTGAAGTGTGTCTGCCGGGAGCATGGAAAGGAACTGTTGGCCAAGATTCACACAGGAATGTGCGGCTCACACATTGTATCAAGGGCATTAGTTGGGAAAGCATTCCGGCAAGGATTCTATTGGCCCACAGCCCTCCAAGACGCAGTTGAGCTCGTCACGACATGTGAAGCCTGTCAATTCCATTCCAAGAAAACACACCTGCCTGCACAAGCTCTTTAGACAATCCCTCTGTCATGGCCATTTTCGGTCTGGGGGCTCGATATCCTCGGCCCTTTCCCCCGAGCAAGTGGGGGCTTTGAATTCTTGTTCGTCGCCATCGACAAGTTTACAAAGTGGCCGGAAGTGACTGCCGTGAGGAACGTGACTGCTCAGTCAGCTATCAAGTTCTTGAAAGAATTGGTGTGTCGTTCCGGAGTTCCGGCAAGGATCATCACTGACAACGGCACCCAATTCACGAGCCACGCCTTCATGCAATATGTTCAAACCCTCGGATGCAAGATCTCATTTGCCTCTGCGGCACACCCCCGGAGCAATGGACAAGCTGAGAGGGCGAACGCTGAAGTGCTTCATGGACTCAAGACAAGGACTTTTGATACACTGCAGAAGCACGGGAGGCGGTGGATCGAGGAGTTGCCAGTAGTTCTCTGGTCCCTCAGAACGACACCTAATCGAGCTACCGGACAGTCTACCTTCTCCCTGGTCTACGGGACAGAAGCAGTTATCCCCACGGAACTCATTTACGGGTCTCCGCGGGTGCTTGCCTACGATGAAGTAGCACAAGATCAGCACCGGCGTGACGACGCTGTGCTACTCGAGGAGAACCGTCTCCGGGACGCTACGCATGCTGCACGCTATCAGCAAGCCCTGCGTCGCTATCACAGCCGCAGGGTTCGTGCCCGGTGTTTTGAGGAAGGTGATCGTGTCCTTGGGCACGTTCAGTCTGCCAAGGGTACACAAGTTATCACCAAAGTGGGAAGGCCCTTACCGGGTAGTACGAGTCTCCAGACCCGGCGCAGTCCTTCTAGAGACCGAAGATGGCACACCGTTGCAAAACTTATGGAACATTGAGCATCTCCGTAAGTTCTACCCGGGCGCAGAGGCTGTCGGGCCCTGCCCGGCGGCCACCCATTGTACATGGCATTGCCGAAGTTGCATGTAACCCCTTGTACAAGCCGGGGCGATGACCCCGTGCAAGAGAAAAGAAAGAAGCGTTGTAGGGGGGCCCAACTAAGATTGCATGCATGCACAAGCACACCCAGATCTTTGCATAAGCACTTCATAAGCATTTGCATATGCATATAGATAGGATAGCATCCTGCATTCATTCTCATCTACATGGAGTTGCAGGTTCTTGCCATGAACCTGGCTTCGACAAAGGACGAGAAGATTGCACGGCACGGCGATCCCCGGCAAGCCAAACAGATAAGTTCACCTCTTGTCCATTAGTATTCTGTAAAGCTACAACTTTGCATGAGAAAACCCCGCCTCCCTCTTTGAAACTTAGGTGCTCCCATCCATGACTCAACCGCTGCTTCGGTCAGGATGGTTGCAGTGGCCTTTGGGAAAAAGGAGTTGGCGGGGGGTTGGCCCCTCTGTCTGTCCCCTGGCAGACATAGTTCTCCGGCAGACAAAGAGGGTGTTGGCAGGATATCCTGTCGGGGAAAACTCATTTAATTATATTAAAGAGGCACTTTGCCTCTTCATGGACATACACATGCACGAGTTCCCGACAAGATTCATCTTTTTCATTCATATGCAGTTACAAGTACAAGAATTATAGAATGCAAAGATGGACTCGAGGGATTGCATTATTTGAATTAAAATTTGGCGATTGCCTACAGGTTTAAGATTGAAAAAAAGAGATAAGTGCTCCGTAAACTCCTCTCCCTGTTCCTCTTATCCCAGGTATTGCGGTGGGAAGAGAAGCGGACGGGCGCCGCGCCGGCACAACTCCACCCCGATTCTTGTCAGGAGCTGGAGAGCCCAGTCTGACAGGATCGGGAGTGGCGAGGCTGCAAAGGAGGAAGACGTGCGGAGCGCCTCAACGGATCCCTGGTCACCTCCTCCGGGACCGGAAGGAGGGCTCCAGCACAGGCACTGGCAGAGGAGGACACCGGGGCCCAGTTAGAAGGCCCCAGAAGGCAACGGGAGCACCAGGGGTACAAGCCTTTTCCCGGCGGCCAGAAGAAACGGTGATGATGGTGCCGGTAAAAGGGGGGAAGAGCCAGGCAGATGGGCAGCAGGTCCCCGGTACGACACGAACGTGTCGATGCAGTCGTGTTCCTACTGGTCTGCCTGCCTCCCGTCTTCTCCTTCTCCCCAGGCTTCATCTCCATCAACACCATTCCAGGAAGAGGCCCAGACACCAGTCCGACGCTCTTCCGGGAAGACGGCGAGTAGCTCGAACAGCCAGGGGGCTCGAGGCGCACCGCTCCCCTCCTTGGCGGACAGGAAGGTGCGCGCCTCGTCGACAATGGCCCCAAGGCCTCTGGGAGGGGCAATGCTGGGATTACCAATGATCTCCAGCCCTGCCTCCCAGCCGAGCTTCAAAGAGACCAAGAAGTTCACCGTGCCAAGGACGAGGCTCACTCCCCGAGTGTCAACACCAACATGAGGCAGCAATTACCCTGAACAGAAGCCCGGGGGCTGGCCCCAGGCCCTTCCCTTTGGCATTACTAGAAGAAGCAGAGAATAAGGAAAGAAGGAGGAGAGGAATGCAGAGGTGGATGACTTCGCCCTCCTTCGCCCCTCATTTCATAGGCCGGGCTGGGAAGGGCAACTGCTCCATCAAAGGCAACCGCCACCCTCCTCCGCCAATTCAAGACAGACGGACCAACTTCAAGATACTCTTCCGCACCACGCGCCCCCGTTACCTACCCCGCGCTATGCATGCGGCATACGTGGCTAAGGATAAGAGCGCGCTGTGGGAAGAGTAATTTGGCGGTTTCTACCCCGTGCGTTAAAGTCATTCACGGGCCATCACTGCCGCGGCCCCACCACTTTTGGCTTTACACCACGCGCGGGGGAATCGGAAACTGCCCCAAGATCAAAACTAATGAAGCAGCAACGGAAAACTTCAAAGAGGCCAACCCCTTCAGCAGCCCTGCCTGTGCACTTATTAGGCCCTACCCCACCGACGCTCCGTAGCGCGATCGGGGTAGTCCCAGGGGCTTCTGTCGGTGCAACAGACCCCGGGTATGTTGCCCAACTGTGCATAGGCACAAGAGCAAAATTGGAGCACCGGCTTAAGTCAGGGGCCAAAGAGCCAAGAGACTTGAAGAACCAACATGCAGCTCAGAGAGATCGAGATCGAGCCAAAGGAACAGGATACCGGCAAGAGAAGGGCCTCCTTCGCCGGGCAGGCGAGACCGGCAAGGGGCTAGGCCACCACCAGAAGCAAGCAACCAAGACTCCCGGCAGCGCCTGCCGGGGCTTGCGAGGCCTGAACCACCCCGCCAAACGCACAAGTACGACCCACGTCGTCAATCAGTGTGGTGTCAAGCCGCAAGGTGATTAAGTGGCAGCATTTCCCACATGGCAACCCTCCCCTACAGAAGAAACCCACAGGTGACACCCATCCAGCGACGTGTCAAGAGGACAGATGCGAAGCTGGCAAGGTAAGCCCGGTAGGCCTTGCCCGGCAGCTAGTGATGTGACACTAAGCGGTGCATTTAATGCACCCTATCAGCCCGCAGAGTTAGGTATGATAGCACTGTTTGCTATCATATCAATGGGTAATGATTGTTTTGCCACTGTGGTGACCCCTTAATCTATAAAAGGAGGCCCATGGCAATTGTAGGAGGGGGTTAGAGGGTTGGAAACTTGACAAAACCCAAGCCACCATATGCTTGTGGTCACCATAGCCCTGAGGCAGGCCTTGCCGGGCAAGTGTACCACGCACCACCACGCTCATTTCCACCATCAATCCACCAAAGCAGGAGTAGGGTCTTACGCCTCGCGGTGGCCCGAACCTGGGTAAATTGTTTGTGTGCTCTCTGTCATGCTGCCGCGCGCTGGTCTGCTCTTTGTGCAACGCGACGTCCCCCGCCGAACCCGCAAGGGGCCGCCCAGTCCCATAGGTGGCTGCGAATATCCCGCGACAATATGACATTTGTTGATGTAGATGATCGATGCCCGAATGCTACCAATAATGTCGGGAAGCACCTCTTCATAGCTGCAAAGACACCGGAGGAATAAAACCAGAAACACCAAACAAAACAAGGCAAAAAGGAAAAGCTTTGGTTGTGGGTTTTTTTAATGTTGGATTTCCCGTCATGCACTAGCTATAGGCATGATATCCAAGAAGGCTACCGAAGGACTAGTCATTAGGAACCGTCGAAAGACCATGACAATTGCAACTCAATGTATGAAGACGTCGTGTTTCGAGATGCTTCCATGAGGCAAAGGAAATTCATACTCTATCCCATCATCATACTGAGGGCCCCCCAGCTCGACACGCCCCCTGCACGTACCCCATAAACCCAGAGACTTTGGTGTGATAGTATCAGGGTAATTGGTTTTGGGACAATGGCTTTGGTGATTTTTCGTCATGCATATTGAGGGGTGGTGAATAGCTACCTCCCGCCTTCCAATAGGTTCCTTACTTCTTGGGACCACTTGATTGCTTCTTGGACTGTTTGGACTTTTTGTTTCCTGGATTTGCTTCTTGGATGAGAATTTTTTTTGATTACTCACGCGAGATGATTGATTGGCTGCGGACTTCATGGACTTGCTTTGACATCCAGCTTGAACTTCTTGAGGACTCTTCCTCCATGATTTCTTGGGGACCCACCTTGAGAACTTGGAAGGCTACCGTTCACCTGTGTTGAACCCCTCTAGCACTTTATCTGGAGCTTCTTGTGGCGCACCCCTGAGTTGCCATGTGACTATGCACCAAACCAACTTGCATTTGTTTGGGTTGCCCTCCATTATCTTTTGCTATAATCTTCCCTGGGGTGTGATCCTCTGTGAACATGAGGCATGCCGGGAAACAAGAAGAGCAGGGTGTCTCAATACTTGGAAGTGCCCAAGTAATCGTCTCTGCTGCCTCCGGAAGCAAACACCGGGTACGTGTCGTGCATTATGAGTGTAGGAGCTGCTCCACCTACAACTTGACACATTGTGCCACCCTCCGACAAGTCCTAGGGTAGCCAAAACTTCAATCAACAGCAGACTGGGGTAGGGGAAAGCCATTTATTTTTGTTGGACATAGTCCGTAAAAAATGGGGAAAACTAGATATATCCATGAAATGCAAAGGAGAATGCATCATGGATCTGATAGCCCACAGAAAAGGTTTCCCCGATGAAAATCTGAAAGGCAACAAAAGAGGCAAAATTTTACGAAAAATATTTTTTGAGGAACTTTCCGTTGATTGGGGGCATAGGTCGGACTGCCTGGGAATCGACGAGCTGGTATGCTCCCTCGTCGTAGACTTGCTCGATGACATATGTTCCTCCCACTTTGCATCGAACTTGCCCTTTGTCTTGTCATTGTCCGATGATGCAGTGGGCGGCCTTCGCCTCGTCGATACCTGGCCTAGTGGTGTCCGCCTTGTCAGTATCGGACTGGATGACTTGCCTTCGCCTCATCGGTGCCTGGCAAGATACATATTGCTTCCTCGGGAAAAGACATGTTGGTGGGGTACGACTTTGCCTTGCTAATAGTAAGACGATGTTTATGATATGCATCGGTGTGTATGTTGGGGTAGATGTGGGAGGTGACGCACCCACAACAAGCGGCAACATGGGGTTGGCATATTGAAAGCATGCGACACGGCCCAGTCGATGATGATGAGTTGTTGAGGATCTTACGGTGTCGGTGTAACAAATGACCTTGTCAAGATCGTGCCCCACTTTGAGCGAGCTTGACGGTGGACGTGTAGATGAAGGCTTGCCTCGATGAGGTTCATATCGACGTCACCCCACGTTGGGCGAGATCTGCATTGGCGGAGGTGTAGACAATGCCTCGCCATGGATGGGCTCCATGCCACCAACAATGTAGGTACGGCCAAACCTTGGGCGAGCGCCATTGTTAGAGGCAGCTTGCACAGTCACCCAACTTGGGTGACCTATATGTTGGCAGTGGCGCAGATTGCAGATCATCTTGGGCGAGCTCTATGTTGGAGGCATAGTAGACCACACCTATCAATGGATGGGCTTCGTGTTGATGATGTACTAGACGACACCCTTCCATGGACGAGCCCGTCTCTGTAGGACATACTAGCTTTTGCGAGCTACATGTTTGGGGCAGTGTAGATGGTGCCTCGTTATAGGCGTGCTCCATGTTCGCGGCGGCGTTGATGATACCTCACCTTAGGAGAGCTCTGTGTCTGTGGGATACCCTAGCTTGGGAAAGTTCTAGGTTGGTGGTGGTGTAGACCAAACCCCGCTCGGACCAATCTCCGTGTGGACGAAAAATGATGTAGATGATGTCCCCACGTTGGGCAAGCTCTGCAATGGTGGTGTAGACGTCACCTCGTATTTGAGGATATCAGTGTCAACGATGATGAAAAAGGAGCCCCACCTAGCCGAGCTCTGTGTCAATGGAGGTAGATGGCGCCCGACATTGGGGGCACTCCATGTTGATGGATGTGTAGACGACGCCCCGCCTTGGGGTGAGGGAGTTGTGGATAAGGGGGTCCTCGAGTGTCTGGTTTATTCGATATGGGACAGACTGATGGGCCGTGAAGATAAAGTAGAAGACTAACCCCTGTGTCCGGGTGGGACTCCTCTATGCGTGGATGGCAAGTTTGGTGTCCGGATATACTATTTCCTTCCTCTGCAAACCGACTCTGTACAACCCTAGGCACCTCCGGTGTGTATATAAACTGGAGGGTTTAGTCCGTAGAGGCTATCAGAACAATCATAGGCTAGACAGCTAGGGTTTAGCCATTATGATCTCGAGGTAGATCAACTCTTGTAACCCCTATACTCATCAAATACAATCAAGTAGGACGTACGGTTTTACCTCCTTTAAGAGGGCCCGAACCTGGGTAAAACACTGTGTCCCTATTGTCCCTTGTTACCCTCGATCCTCAGACACACACCTTGGGACCCCCTACCCGAGATCTGCCAGTTTTGACACCGACATTGGTGCTTTCATTGAGAGTTCCGTTGTGTTGTCGACAAAAGGATCAATGGCTCTCCTTGTCATCAACGACAACGCTATTTCCGGAGAGATCTTCCTCCCTGGTCAACTCTTTGTGTTTAGCGGCTTCATGCTATGTGCCTACTCGATCAGTCACCTTGAGCAGATCGACAGCTACGCCCCTGGTCACCAGATCAAGTTTGGAAGCTTGAACTACATCCCCGATATCCGAGGAGACCTGATCTTTGAGGGGTTCATGGCCTCGGCCATCGCTCCCCACTCACAAGAAGGAGGCCCTCCGGATCTACTATCAGATCCCGTTCAGGGGTCGATGCTCATGTCCGTCTCGGCCTTAGATCCAGGGCGAACCACTTTGTCCGAAGACGGGAGGATGAACCCCGTGGACTCTCTCCTATCACGGTGCTCCTAGCCACAGATCCAGATGCGACCACGTCATCTGTGGACCCGGGGTCAAACAGGACTCTCCCCGTCATCGGGAAGCTGGACTCTCTTCTGGACACCAACTCCGAACTCTCGAGGTCTATGTCCATTGGGCTTGGCCAAGTGGTTATCACCGAGCCTAGCTCCGCAGATCCTCAGACACCTGTCCAGCTTTCGCTCTTAAACGAAGCACTAGACTTAAAACAATCTCTTGCCATCACGGAAGTGTCACCTCCGAACTATGCCCAGCTTGAACTGGGGGCTTAGGGTAGGGAATTTTACGGCCCACCCGCCACCCACTTAATAGCCACTGTCGAAGATTTAACGGACATGCTAGATTACGCCTCCGAAGACATCGATGGCATGGACGACGATGCCGGAGCCGAACTAGGTCAAAACCCTCCCATCACTGGGTGTTGGACGGCCACTTCCACTTATGATGTATACATGGTGGACATGCCGGAGAACAAGGACGATGATGGTACTCAAGATCCAGATGAGGATAAGCCTGTCGATGAACCACCAAAACGCTGGTGTCAGCGGCGCCGCTCACGATCGCGTTGGGAAAGGAAAAGCAATACCGACACCAGAGATAATAACACTCTGGACAACGCCGAAGACCCCGATCACCGCGTTAAGCCTGCGCTCGAGCAGGATGAAAGGAAGAGGGTCAATATAGCCCCGAACACACCGAATCACGAGGATTCAGAGGATAGTAACTACTTACCTGCCTCGGAAGAGGATGTTAGCCTCGGTGACGAAGAATTCATCATCCCAGAGGAACCCCTCGAACAAGAACGCTTCAAGCGACGGCTTATCGCCACTACATGGAGCCTGAAAAAGAAACAACAATAGGTTCAAGCCGAACAGGATACGCTCAATGACAGATGGACCAAGGTCCTAGCCGCCGAAGAAGGATATGGCTTTGAGCGCCCAACAAAAAGTTATCCCAAACGCAGGCTACTGCCACAATTCGATGACGAGGTGTTTGAGCCAATACCGTCAAAATACAATCAAGCTGATGAACTGGCCCGACCACCACATGGACAAGATAAAACAGCTAATTATGCCGATCACCGGCTCGCGCCCCTCGCCATAGAGGCAAGGAGACAGCGGCTCCGGGCTATACGTCCAACTTACGTCAAGATCTGACCAATAGAGCCATCCAAACCAGATCAATCTATGGATCAAGAGGACGTGCCCCAGCACGAGATGACGGGCATCAAGCCTGGCACAACAAACATAACCAAGTCCGGGATTAGCATCGAACACAGATGTCATCCGAACTCCCTCGCGATGTCGCCCGGTACAGAGGTGCCGCACACCCTATGTGCTTTACCGATGAGGTAATGCAGCACCAATTTCCGGAGGGGTTCAAACCTGTGAACATCGAGCAATACGATGGAACGACGGATCCCGCCATATGGATTGAATACTTTCTTCTCCATATTCACATGGCTCGCAGAGATGATCTCCACGCCATTAAATACCTCCCTCTAAAGATGAAAGGACCAGCAAGGCACTAGTTAAGCAGTCTCCCAGAGAACTCCATTGGAAGTTGGGAAGACTTAGAGGATGCTTTTCGAGACAACTTTCAGGGCACTTATGTCCGGCCACCAGATGCTGATGACCTGAGTCACATAATCCAGCAACCCAGAGAGTCAGCTCGCAAACTTTGGAATCGGCTCATAGTTAAAAAGAACTAAATCATGGACTGTCAGGATGCCGAGGCCTTAGCGGCCTTTAAGCACAGCGTCCGTGACGAATGGCTTGCCCGACACCTCGGTTAGGAAAAACTGAAGACCATGGCAGCTCTTACTGCACTTATGACCCGCTTCAATGCGGGTGAAGACAGCTGGTTGGCTCATAGAAGCAACGGTACCAGCGACCCCGACACTTATGAGGCCCGGGATGGCAATGGAAGGTCACGATGCAGTAAAAACAAGTGTTGGAACAACAACGAAGAAACAGAGGATACATCAGTAAACGCCGGATTCAGTGGCTCTAAACCCAGTCAGCGGAAGAAGCCATTCAAAGGTAATAGGGACGGTCCATCCAACTTGGACAAAATACTGGATCGACCTTGCCAGATTCATGGCACCCCTGACAAGCCTGCCAACCCCACCAACAGAAACTGCTGGGTTTTCAAGCAGGCAGGTAAATTAAATGTCGAACATAAGGGGAAAGGACCACAAAGCGAGGACGATGATGAGCCTCGCCCACCACGCACTGGGGACAAAAACAGTTTCCCCTTGAGGTGAAAACGGTGAACATGATCTATGTCACTCACATCCCCAAGAAGGAGCGCAAACGCGCATTAAGGGACGTCTACGCCGTAGAGCCCGTCGCCCCAAAATTCAACCCATGGTCGACTTGTCCGATCACCTTTGATCGCAGGGACCACCCAACCAGTATTCGTCACAGAGGTTCGGCGGCCCTGGTACTCGATCCTATCATTGACGGATACCATCTTCCTAGATTCCTTATGGACAGCGGCAGCTGCTTCAACTTGATTTACAAGGATATTTTCCATAAGATGGGTATCGACCCGTCAAGAATCAAGCCTAGTAACACTACCTTAAACGAGTGATACCTGGTGTGGAGGCCCGCTGCACGGGCTCCTTAACACTGGAAGTAGTGTTTGGCTCTCCAGACAACTTTCGAAGCAAAGAATTGATCTTCGACATCGTCCCTTTTTGCAGGGGATATCATGCACTGCTCGGACGAACTGCTTTCGCCCGCTCTAATGCAGTTCCGCACTATGCCTATCTAAAGCTAAAAAAGTCTGGACCTCGTGGCGTCATTACAGTAAATGGAAACATGGAGCGCTCCCTCCGTACTGAGGAGCATACCGCGGCCCTAGCAGCCGAAGTATAGGGCGGCCTCATCAAGCCGAACAACTCATCGGTCATCAAGACCCACGGCACTGCTAAACGTGTACGACCCGCATTACAAGGCGGTAGCTCGGTGGATCCAGAGCTTGAATAGCAGTTTAGCCTCCACCGATCACCCTATAAGGTTGCGGCATACGTACCGCGCGTACATAATTATGCACTTAAGATACCTTGGGCAGTGTCGGAGGCACACTGTGTAAAAGGTCCATAGTACGGCTTGACCCTATTCGGACCTCAAATATTTTTGCCACTATAGGTTTGTTAAGAAATCTACTTGTTCTACGGTCGTACAAGGGCTCTTTTCCAGGTCCCTCTTTCTAGCTGACGACCATTATACTCCTCCTCTACAAGGATGTCTCACCAAGGAGAAACGGCACAGCCGTGCAGCAGGGCATCACTGGGATCTTCAAACCACTACTTTTAGGCCTTGTATAAACCTTTCCCTTCTGTAAAATTTTGGCATGTAAAATGGCCTCGATGTTCATGGCATTATCTGTAATAACACGGCTCGACGTATTAATCAGGGTATAAAGGAAATAGTTGATCACCACTTCTGTTTGGCATTCACTTTATCCCTCCCCCCTACTTCAGACTGCCGCATGTGCTTTAGTCCGGCCTTAACACCGGGGGTTGTATTCGGCCATGCACATTTCAAGTCCGAACATTGCATTATATGCATCGGCTCCGAATCATGTCTTTGGTCTATAGTTGGTTTGCCCGGCTCTTGTGCTTACCACCTTATGTTTCGCACGTTCGGCCAAGGTACTAAAGGGAAAACTAATGCGATTGTATTTCTGGTTCGTCCGGTCAAGTACCTCAGTAGAGAAAGCCGAAAACTAACTGTCATGATAGGCGAGAGTGATGTCTACTACGCAACTTTATTCTTGTAGACACGTGTTGGGCCTCCAAGCGCAGAGTTCTGTAGGACAGTAGAAATTTTCCCTCAAGTGGATGACCTAAGGTTTATCGATCCGTGGGAGGCATAGGATGAAGATAGTCTCTCTCAAATGACCCTGCAACCAAATACAAGAAAGCTCTTGTGTCACCAACACACCCAATACAATGGCAAATTATATAGGTGCACTAGTTCAGCGAAGAGGTGGTGATAAAAGTGTAATATGGATGGTAGAAATATATTTTTATAATCTGAATAAATAAAAACAGCAAGGTTAGCAAATAGTAAACGGGCACAAAAACGGTATTGCAATGCTTGAAAATGAGGCCTAGGGTCCGTACTTTCGCTAGTGCAATCTCTCAACAATGCTAATATGATTGGATCATATAACCATCCCACAACGTGCGATGAAGAATCACTCCTAAGTTCCTATCTAGTGGAGAACATAAGAACATACGAAACCACCTCGAAGCTATTCTTTCCGATCGATCTACCCAAGAGTTTGTACTAAAATAACACCAAATAATTTCAGATTCGTAATACTCAATCCAACACAAAGAACTTCAAAGAGTGCCCCAAGATTTCTACCGGAGAAACAAAAGACAAGAATGTGCATCAACCCCTATGCGTAGATTACCCCAATTTCACCTCGGGAATCCGCGAGTTGAGTGCCAAAACATATATCAAGTGAATCAATATGATACCCCATTGTCACCATGAGTATTCATATGCAAGGCATATATCAAGTGCTCTCAAATCCATAAAAGTATTCAATCTGATAACAACGAAATCTCAAAGGAAAAAACTCAATTCATCACAACAAGATAGAGAGGGGAAAACACCATATGACCCGACTATATTAACAAAGCATGTGATACATCAAGATCGTCACATCAAGAACACGAGAGAGATAGAGAGAGAGGGGAGAGAGAGATTACACACATAGCTATTGGTACAAACCCTCGGCCCCGAGGGTGGACTACTCCCTCCTCATCATGGTGGCCGCTGGGATGATGAAGATGGCCACATGAGATGATTCCCCCCTCCGGCAGGGTGCCGGAACGGGGTCTAGATTGGTTTTCGGTGGCAACAGAGCCTTGTAGTGGCAGAACTTCTGATCTAGGTTAACCCCGAGGGTTTTCAGAATATTTGGGAATTTATAGGGTAAAGAGGGGGTGCAAGAGGCCACCGAGGTGGGTACAACCCACCTCGGCACGCCTGGGCCCCCAGGCGCGCCCTGGTGGGTTGTGCCCCCCTCGGGGCACCCCCCAGGTGCTGCTCTGGCCCATTGGTGGTCTTCTGGTCCATAAAAAATCCACAAAAAGTTTCACGGTGTTTGGACTCCATTTGATATTGATTTCCTGCGATGTAAAAAACATGCAAAAACAACAACTGGCAGTTGGCACTATATCAATAGGTTAGTACCAAAAAGTGATATAAAATGACTATAAAATGATTATAAAACTTCCAAGAATGATAATATAACAACATGGAACAATAAAAAATTATAGATACGTTGGAGACGTATCAACATCCCCAAGCTTAATTCCTACTCGTCCTTGAGTAGGTAAATAATAAAATAGAATTTTTATGTGGAATGCTGCCTAACATGTCATCTCATATTCTTTTCTTTATAGCATGGACATTTGGACTTTTATATGGTTCAAAGCAATAGTCTAGTTTTGACATGAGACTTAAATACTCAAGCATATCAACAAGCAGCCATGTCTTTCAAAATATCAACACTAAAATAAGTTATCCCTAGCCCATCATGCTCAATCATTGATCCATTCATGAAACACACTCGCATATTAGCTACACCCGATGCTCAAGTACGATCATAGTGCCTCCTAGTTGGTGCTTTATAAGAGAAGATGGAGACTCAAATTAAAAATAAAAATTGCGTAAAGTAAAAGAAAGGCCCTTCGCAGAGGGGAGTAGGGATTTGTAGAGGTGCCAGAGCTCAAAGCAAAAATTGAGAGATAAAAAACATTTTGAGAGGCATACTTTTCCCACCAACGAAAATGACTTAGAGCTCCCAACACTTCCCATGCTAGATATATCATAGGTGGTTCCCAAACAGAAAATACAGTTTATTCCTTTTTCCACCATACTTTCACTTTTCATGGCTAACCGTATCCACGGCTGCCCTCTATACCAACACTTTCCAAGGAATTTATTATTTCAACATAAAGTAAATTCATTTTTCATTTCGGGACTGGGCATCCCTAATACCTTTGCCTTACTCTCGTGCAATGACAAGTTAATAAACACTCATCGTGAGAATAACACATCTAGCATGGAAAATATTGGCCACCCCTCACCGCCTCGCGAGCAGTACAAGCACACAAAAGAGAAATTTATTTTGAAAATTAGAGATGGCACATTCAAATTTGCTTAGAACGGCAAAATAATACCACATATAGGTAGGTATGGTGGACTCATGTGGCAAAATTGGTTTAAAGGATTTTGGATGCACAAGTAGTGATCATACTTAGTGCAAAATGAAGGCTAGCCAAAGATTGAGAAGCGACCAACTAAGAAATGAATAATCTCATAAGCAAGCATTGAGCATAATTAACACCGAATAATGCACCACAAGTAGGATGTAATTTCATTGCACAACTATTGACTTTTCTGCTTGCATAGGGAATCACAAACCTTAACACCAATATTCTTACTAAAGCATAATTACTCATCAACATGACTCAAATATCACATCATCATATCTCAAAACTATTACGAGGAATCAAGTTTATTTTGTCCAATGATCTTCATGAAAGTTTTTATTATATCCTTCTTGGATATCTATCACTTTGGGACTAATTTTCATGTGTTGTTTTTTATAAGCTCAAACAAATATAAGTGAAGATCATTAGCATAATATTTCTTCCTCTCAAATTAATTTAAGTGAAGCAAGAGAGAATTTCTTCAAAAATACTAAAGCACACCGTGCTCAAAAACATATAAGTCATGCACTAGAGCAATTCCATAGAAAAGAGCTTCGTTAACGGGATGTGAGTGCCGCTTACTTAGCCTCCCTGGAAACTATTTGAGGACTCTAATTTATTTAAAAACTTTCAGATCTAAGTATTTCATTAAAACAGAAAGAAAAAACAAAACAAAATGCAATACCAAGAATAGCACACATCATGTGAAGAAAGCAAAAACTTAGGCTCAACCGATACTAACCGATAATTGTTGAAGAAGAAAGGTGGCATGCCTACCGGGGCATCCCCAAGCTTAGATGGTTGAGACTTCTTGAAATATTATCTTGGGGTGCCTTGGGCATCCCCAATCTTGAGTTTTTGTGTCTCCTTAATTCCTCTCATATCACGGTTTTCCTAAATCTCAAAAGCTTCATCCACACAAAACTCAACAAGAACTTGTGAGATAAGTTAGTATAAACCAATGCAAAAACCTTATCATTCTCTACTATAGCAAATCACTAAAATTATTATTCAACATTGCATACTAAATGCCTCTGCATAATTAATACTCCTATCCTCAAATAGAATCATTAAACAAGCAAACATATGCAAACAATGCAAACATAACAGCAATCTGCCAAAACAGTACAGTCTGTAAAGAATGCAAGAGTATCAATACTTCCCTAACAACAAAAGTTATGAAAAATTCCCATACTGTATAAAATTTATCAGAGCTTATTTTGCAAAAAGTTTTAACATTTTATCACATTCTGACTTTTCTAGGGAATTTTTGCAACAGCGGTAAACTTTCTGTTTTCAAACAGCAACATGCATACTTGCAAAATAAGCATAACAAAGGCTATCATTGCCACTTTTACTGAAATAAAAGATGCAAAACATTATTCTAAATAACAGCAAGCAAATCCTAACAAAATAAAATGATGCTCCAAGCAAAACACATATCATGTGACGAATGAAAACATAGCTCCAAGTGGGGTTACTAATAATGTTGGAGACGAAAGAGGGGATGCCTTCCGGGGCATCCCCAAGCTTAGTTGCTCAGATCTTCCTTGGATAGTAACTTGGGGTGCCTTGGGCATCCCCAAGCTTAGGTTGTTGTCACTCCTTATTCCCCTCATATCGATATCTCACCCAAAACTTGAAAACTTCAATCACACGAAACTTAACGGAACTTTGTGAGATAGGTTAGTATGATAAAGAGCAAACCATTTCACTTTTGGTACTGTCAAAGACAAGATTCATAATTTTTCTCACACCATGCCTACTGTTGCATATCATTTCCACAATTTATATTGAGCAATATAAGCCATGGAAACTAGAAAACAAGCAAACTATGCATTGAAAACAGAATCTGTCAAAAACGGAACAGTCTGTAATGATCTGGATAACTACCATACTTCTTCTACTCCAAAAATTATTAAACAAATTAGGACCACGTGAAATTTGTATATTAATCTTCTGCAAAAAGAATCAACTCAAAATAACTCTTCTGTTAAAAATGAGAATTATTAAACAAAAAGAATCATAATGACAAGTTTCATGGTTATCATTGTTCTTTATAGCATACATGTCATCACCATAATCATCATAGATAGCAACTTTGTTCTCATAATAATCAATTGAAACCTCTTCCAAAATAGTGGATTCATCACTAAATAAAGTCATGACCTTCCAAATCCACTTTCATTATTATTACAAAGATTCAACACCCTCCAAAATAGTGGGAACATTAGTACCTAGAGCTGACACTCTTCCAAACCCACTTTCATCAATATAATTATCGTAAATAGGAGGCATGCTTTCATCATAATAAATTTTCTCATCAAAACTTGGGGGAGTAAAAATATCATCTTCATCAAATATAGCATCCCCAAGCTTGTAGCTTTGCATATCATTTGCATCATGGATATTCAAAGAATTCATACTAACAACATTGCAATCATGCTCATCAATCAAATATTTTGTGCCAAACATTTTATTGACTTCTTCTTCTAACAATTGAGCACAATTTTCTGAACCATCATTTTCAAGAAAGATATTATAAAGATGATCAATAACATGATGCAACCTCAATTCCATTTTTTGTAGTTTTCTTTTTATAAACCAAACTAGTGATAAAACAAGAAACTAAAAGATTCAATTGCAAGATCTAAAGATATACCTTCATGCACCATCTCCCCGGCAATGGCGCCAGAAAAGAGCTTGATGTCTACTACGCAACTTTATTCTTGTAGACACGTGTTGGGCCTCCAAGCGCAGAGTTCTGTAGGACAGTAGAAATTTTCCCTCAAGTGGATGACCTAAGGTTTATCGATCCGTGGGAGGCATAGGATGAAGATAGTCTCTCTCAAATGACCCTGCAACCAAATACAAGAAATCTCTTGTGTCACCAACACACCCAATACAATGGCAAATTATATAGGTGCACTAGTTCAGCGAAGAGGTGGTGATAAAAGTGTAATATGGATGGTAGAAATATATTTTTATAATCTGAATAAATAAAAACAGCAAGGTAGCAAATAGTAAACGGGCACAAAAACGGTATTGCAATGCTTGAAAATGAGGCCTAGGGTCCGTACTTTCGCTAGTGCAATCCCTCAACAATGCTAATATGATTGGATCATATAACCATCCATCAACGTGCGATGAAGAATCACTCCAAAATTCCTATCTAGCGGAGAACATAAGAAGAAATTATTTGTAGGGTACGAAACCACCTCGAAGCTATTCTTTCCGATCGATCTACCCAAGAGTTCGTACTAAAATAACACCAAATAGTTTCAGATTCGTAATACTCAATCCAACACAAAGAACTTCAAAGAGTGCCCCAAGATTTCTACCGGAGAAACAAAAGACAAGAACGTGCACCAACCCCTATGAGTAGATTACCCCAATGTCACCTCGGGAATCCGCGAGTTGAGTGCCAAAACATATATCAAGTGAATCAATACGATACCCCATTGTCACCACGAGTATTCATATGCAAGGCATATATCGAGTGCTCTCAAATCCATAAAAGTATTCAATCTGATAACAACGAAATCTGAAAGGGAAAAACTCAATTCATCACAACAAGATAGAGAGGGGAAAACACCATATGATCCGACTATATTAACAAAGCCCGTGATACATCAAGATCGTGACATCAACAACACGAGAGAGAGAGATTAAACACATAGCTACGGGTACAAACCCTCAGCCCCGAGGGTGGACTACTCCCTCTTCATCATGGTGGCCGCCGGGATGATGAAGATGGCCACCGGAGATGATTCACCCCTCCGGCAGGGTGCCGGAATGGGGTCTAGAGTGCTTTTTGGTGGCTACAAAGCCTTACGGCGGCGGAACTTCTGATCTAGGTTAACCCCGAGGGTTTTCGGAATATTTGGGAATTTATAGGGTAAAGAGGGGGTGCGGAAGGCCACCGAGGTGGGCACAACCCACCTGGGCGCGCCTGGGCCCCCAGGCACCCCCTGGTGGGTTTCCTCCCTCGGGGCACCCCCCAGGTGCTGCTCTAGCCCATTGGTGGTCTTCTGGTCCATAAAAAATCCACAAAAAGTTTCGCGGTGTTTGGACTCCGTTTGATATTGTTTTCCTGCGATGTAAAAAACAGGCAAAAAACTGCAACTGGCACTTGGCACCATGTCAACAGGTTAGTACCAAAAATTGATATAAAATGATTTTAAAACATCCAAGAATGATAATATAATAGCATGGAACAATAAAAAAATTATAGATACGTTGGAGATGTATCAGAGAGCTGGTCGGCAATTCGGCGACTTAGTATTATACTACAAATCGGTAGCCATTCACCCCGTGTTATACGAGGGGCTGGTCTTCGTCCAGCCGCGTGGAAAAGGCACCATAGTCCGGATAGCCGCACACGCACAAGGGGCTAGTACTTAGCTCCACAGTCAAACTCCTATGGCTAAATGAAAGTAATAGAGTCGCATAGTCCGATTGCCTGGTTCACCTCGCGGACACCTCCTTTACGGACCAAGATGTTGGATAAAGTGCGATCATGCGTTACGCCGAACACCCCTGTAGCATCTACATGGGGGCTGAAGCCGACGACTGGCAACTTCCAGAAGAACAATAAACGGCCGCACAGGAGGAAACATCGCTTGAAACAAAAAGCGCAAATATAGATACATAAACAGCATGGGTTCATCACATAGTTTATACAACCCGAACACACTCAATCAAATATTAAGTCCTTAGAGCATTGACCCTCTATCATTCGGGCTCCTTCTAGGACATCACTGAAGTACCTCTCCGGCTTTTGATGATCTTTGCCTTCGGGCGGGCCTGCGGTTGCCACTTTGGTGGCCTTCATCTTCGCCTATTGCATCTTGATGCAGGCGAAGGCCATCCGGGCACCCTCTATGTAGGACGAGCGCTTCACAGCATCAATTCAAGGCCGCGCGTCGACAAGCCGCTTCACCAAACCAAAGTACTTGCTAGGAATCCGAAGCCAGAGTTGGACTATTTGGTCCTTCACGGCCAAGCCTGCCACCCTATGCAGCTCCATCAGCTGCTTCAGCTGGTCGTTCAGAGGCATTGGGTGTTCTGGCACGAGAAATTGGAACCAGAACAGCTTCTCGGTCGAGTTCCCCTCCTGGGCTCGGAAGAACTATGCGGCATCGGCGGCACTCTTCGGAAGATCCGCAAACGCGCCTGGAGAACTCCACACTCGGGTGAGGAAAACATACCTCTGACCTCCAAAGATACTCTGCAAAAGAAAGGCCTTACCAGCCGCTATCTGCCTCGCCTGATGGATCTCTTCACGAGCACTCCGGGACTCGATCTGCGCCTCTTTGGCAACATGGAGAGCCTTGGAAAGCTCGAACGACTAGGCCGGGCCTTCTCCTCCAAGGCTTTGCATTTGCTGATGGCATCCATCAGCTCCTGCTCGACCTCGGCCACCCGAGCTTCGTGTTCGCGGCGGGCAGCTTGCTCGGTCTTTAGTTCTGCAGCCTCTTTGTCAGCGGCTGCCTTATTCGCCTCCGCCTCTTTCTTGGTCTGGGCGAGGGCGCCCTTGAGGGTCTCAACCTCGGCCGCGCCAACTATGATCATAATCAAAGCATTACATGCGTTAACCTCTAAATATACATATCACTTCTGATATAAAAATAAATTCCTTTTTAAACATCGTACCCATACCTTGCATCTCATCGAACCGCTTATTAATGCGGTCGAGTTCCTCATCTGGCACCTGAAGCTTCCGATTGAGTTCAAAAACTTCTGCGGCATGGGCGATTGCCACCAACATGGAAGCCTGTTACAATAAAAGTACAGTACATTACTCTCCTGAATACTATGTGGATTCTCTATCCGGTTTCTTTTAAACCGGACAGAGCCTCAGGGGCTACTGTCTGTATACAGGTTTATTCTTTTATATGAAAGGTTTTTAGAACATTACGTCGCATACCTCAAAGCCTGTTAGTAGGCCGCAGAAGGCTTCATTCAGTCTGTTTTTAGCGGACTGAACCTTCCCCATAACCGCACCCATCAGGGTGCGGTGCTCCTCCACAACGGAAGCACTTTGCAGTGCCTCCTCCAGAGCATTGGGTACCTCCGGATTGATGGAGGCCGCCAATGGTGTTGGTGCTCCTCCCCCCTCTTCCGAAGGGGGCTGCTTATCCGACCCCGGAGCCATGTTAGTCTCCGGAATGGTGTTCGGCTAGGGCCCGAATTGTTGGGGGTCTCCACTATCGGTTGTCATAGGGGCCGCCTCCCCTAGGTCTTCGGCGACTGAGGTATTAACCTCGAGCACCCTCTTGACTGCTTCGTTCGCCCCCTCTAGGCCAGGAGAGGCCCTTCGGGATGACACTTTGGTGTCCTCCATGGCGATAGGCGAGCGGGCTCGCGGCGGCGTGTCACTCTCCGCCATTTCGGGCGGCAGAGAATTCCCTTCCAATAACGAAGTTTGTGGGAGCTCGCGGGGAGGGCTGAAAGGCAAATAATAAAATGACTTATATAATGAAAGCAGGTAGACCAAAGATAAACAAGTAAGTTTCTGAATACTTACGATTCGGCCAGGGGCTTCACCCTGGGATGTATCTTGGGGACTAGTTCGGACTCTGAGTCTGAACTGTCCGGGAGGGTCACCTTCCCTCTCTTGGGCGCCTCCCCCTTCGGGTCTTTGGAGGCCGCCCTCTTCTTCTTCCTCCCCTTACGAGGGGAGTCGCTTTTCACCTCCTCCTCCTCTTCTTCCTCATCTCCCTCATGGGAAAAGAGGGCTTCGGTCTCTCCTAACACTATGTCCGAAGGACCTTTGTGGCGGGGGCCACCCTTGGCCTCCTTGCCTTTCTTCTTCCTGGCCTTCTTCTCCGGCGCCTGATAGGGCGCCGGGACCAGCATCTCCGTTAGCTGGGGCGTGGCCGGGTTCTCAGGCAGCGGCTCCGGACAGTTGATCCGCTCCGCCTTTGCCGTCCAGCCCTGTGTGGAAAGCAGGCAATATAATCTTTGTTGTATCTGAAGTATTGACCGGATAGGTCTTCGGAAAGATTATGCTTACCGCTGAGGCCGGGTTCTCGATGTCGAGTCTGATGTTTTCGGTGTACATCGGCCAACTTTTCTGGACCTTGAAGAGCTGCTACCATATATCTTCGTGCGTGGTGCCGAAGAAGCACTTCAAGGACCGTGGCTCCTCGGGATTAAACTCCCGCATGGGCGAAGCCCCGAGTTGGCTGGGAAGGATGCGGCGGAAGAGCATCACCTGAATCACGTTTGTGAGACCGGCGTTTGCACCAAACACATTGGAGATGTGTTTCTGTAGCATCTTCACCTCCGGTTGGGACCCCCAGTCAAGGCCCTTGGCGGTCCATGAGGTGAGTCTCATGGGGGGTCCAGATCTTAAACTAGGCGTGGCCGCCTAGTTTGCGTCGCGGGGTTCGGACGTAGAACCACTCCTGATGCCACACCTTGACTGTCTCTATGAATGCCCCTTTGGGCGAGACAGCGTTGGGGAGCTTGCTTACACTACAAAAAAATACACATCCGTGACATTTTGGGCCGAACGAAAATGTTTTCTATCATGCTTATGACACTTCTATGACGATAATTGTGACAAAACCCGGTATCATCATAGATGTGGTGGGCTCCTACTTCTATGACAAAAAATCATGACAGAAAATGGGCTTTTCGTCCTAGGCAGGCCGAAGACGCAGCTGCATGACATTCTTTGGGCCGTCCATGACGGAAAAAACCGTGGTAGAAGCGAGGACGAGGAAAATATCGGGGAGTTCCCGGTTATGGTGGGTGGTCGGGGCCGAGCGATGCGTGTTTCTCTCGTACACGTACGCGCGTGGGTGCGAGGCGTTAGGCTCTAACTGAACCCGAGCGAGGCGTTGGCCTACTGAACCCGAGCGATTGCACTACAGGCTACGCGTTACTGAACCCGAGCGATCGATCGATCCCTGGCTGTTAACTGAACCCGATCGAGTGATTTCTTTGCTACTACTGCTAACTGAAGCCGATCGAACCTGCTGCCTCTTGATGAATAGTGAGCATTGTTGGGGGGTTGGATGAACAGTTCCCGGTGGGGGTTGGATGAACAGGACCCCGTAGTAGTTGTTGCCGCTGAATGAATAGGACCCTGATCGAGCCGGTTGGGGGTGGATGAACAGGACCCTATGGAGGGTTGGATGAACAGGACCCCGTGGAGGGCTGGATGAACAGTAGCCCCGTGGATGGGTGGTTGAACAGGACCCCATGGAGAGGGCTGGTTGAACAGTAGCCAGTGGAGGAGCGGTGGAGGCTGGATGAACAGGAGCCCATGGATGAACAGTAGCTAGTGGAGGCAGGAGGGAGACGCCGTGGATGAATAGTCGTAGGTGGAGGCTGGAGGAGGTCGACGGTGGAGATGAACAGTAGCCCGTGGAGGCAATAGACGGTGGATAAACAGTAGCCCGTGGAGTCCCGTTTTGTGGTACGCCACACCCCTCCCGATGAACAGGACCCCCGTTTCAACCGTAGCGCTCCAACACAAGTCTGTTTCCTCCGTTTTGCGGTATGCCACACCCCTCCCGGTCAACAGCATCCCATTTCGACCGTAGGAGCTCGAACACAAGTCCGTTTCCTCCGTTTTGTGGTACGCCAGACCCTTCCCGATGAACAGGACCCCGTTTCGACCGTACGCGGTTGAACACAAGGCTGTTTTCCTCTGTTTTGCGGTACGCCAGACCCCGTTCCGGCTATTCCGTCCAAGCCAGTTGGCTCCCATTGAACACGACCCATTCCGAACCAGTCTGTTGCCTCCCGATGAACATGACGCATTCCGACCCAGTCACTTGGCTCCCGGTGAACACGACGCTGTTTCCTCCATTCCGACCCAACCGGTTAGCTGAAGATGAACAACCCTGGCCGTCCGTATGCGCGAGTACATGTTTCGAGACCCCGCTCGTATGTATGTACGTGGTCGTATTTTTTGGCGTGTGGCTGTATGTACGTGTACATGGTTTAGACGGGACAGCCTGAACTGCTACGTGGGGGGATCTACTATAACATGTGCCGCTACTTACTCAGCCACGTTCGTCATTGCAGAGCGACCGATCGACCAGTATGTACATACACGTTCGCGACAAGATAGACAATGGTACATATGCTTCGACCGGGTGGGTCCCAGCTGTCAGGGAGGATAAGGACGCACTTCCTTGCGTGCGAAGATATAGCTGGTGGGTCCCAGCTGTCAGGGGGGAATCATTTTTTTGCCCGTAATAAGGACGCACTTCCTTACATGAGAAGATGTAGCTGGTGGGTCCCAGCTGTCAGGGGGAGAAAACATTATTTTTCAGGGTAAAAAGGATGCAGTTGCATGCTTGCGTCCATGGGCGTGGTGCGTCCCCACTGTCAGCCTCTCACGTATAGTCATCTTCCGATGTCTCTCGTTTGTTGACCACGTTGACCACACCATGTCGAGCGCACCAAGGCCGATGGACGAGGGCGAGGCCCCAGACTGGAACGACCCGAAGATGGGGAAGACGTGGCAGTGGAGTCGCAGATGGAGGGGAGTGGGAAACTTGACTGGTTCGGGTGCGCGGCAGCACTACCGCCCACGGGAGACAGGAGCAAGAACAGAGGTTGAAGAAGCAGCACGGCTGTTGGATTAACATCCAACGGTCCAGCTGCTAGAATCATTTGTTGATTAAGTTGACAAAGCCCTGCGTACACATCAGCTTAGTAGGCCCACAAGTCAGCCACCAAATCTACCAGGTCCCAGCTGTCATCGGGAGGAACAATTTTTTTCGCATAACAAGGAGTCACTTCCTTCCGTGCGAAGATACAGTCGATGAGTCCCAGCTGTCAGGGGGAGGAAACATTTTTTCAGCTTAATAAGGAGGAACTTTCGTTGCGTGCAACCATGGACCACATGGGCCCCAGCCGTCAAGCTCTCCACGTACAGTCCTCTTTCGATGACTCTCGTTTGTTGACCACGCCACGCCAAGCGCAGCGAGGCGGTGGACGACGGCGAGGCCCCGGACGGGAACGACCCGGAGATGGGAAGACGCAACAGTGGAGTCGTAGATTGAGAGGGGTACAAGGGTTATAACTGGTTCTGGTGCGGCGTGGGGCTGCAGTCGGTGGAGAATAATAAGAGGTGTGGAGGGGTGGAGGGATAGCATGGCCAGCGGTGGGGTAGTGCTTCGCAGCGATGCGTGCTAAGTAGAGCCGCTAGCCACCGGAGGCCGGAGCAGGCGGTCCCGGCGACGCTGGAGGAAGAAGACAAGAGATTGAAGGTGCATGCCGGCCATTGGATATAAATCCAATGGCTATGGATGTCATAATCATTTGTTGACCAAGTTGACAATGCCTTGCATAGGCTTCGACCTATTGGCCCACATGTTAGCCTACAAAAATGTGGCATATATTTAACCCATGTTTTCTAGAATTTACAGTCCATTTGCTGGGTTGGGTGAACAAATAATTTCGCATCAATGCGGCCCATTTAATATTTTCTCAAAAATCCCAGCCCATTTGCACTTTCTTGAAATACACAAATTAGCTGGGCTTGTTCTATATATAATGTTAGGTTAGAAGGAGCAATTAATATCAAAAAATAAACCGGAGCGACACATTTTTGATATATAAAATTAACAAATTAGCGAGTTATTGATCAAAACAAAAATGAGCGCGTTATTATTACATTGGTCCTTAAAATCTTCGCAAGCTTTTGTACGCAATCACCGGGATTTTCCTTGCCTGTGAGTCAAAAACAACCAGTATTTTCCTTGCCTGTGAGTCAAAAACAACCAGGATTTTCCTTGCCAACTTTTGTTAAACATTTACTTTTATAAGTTAATAAGACGTGGGATGTTTTTATAATGTATATATAAATCTCTATTAAATATACGATAATAGTAATAATATAAACATATATAATGTGGTTAGAAGGGAAAACTTAAATTGGACACAACATTATTATTCTTATATATAGATAAATAGAACAGAGATCTGTGTTTTATTAAAAAAATACATTGGGTTGCCGATCTTTAAGAAAAAGTAAAACCTACGCTGGGAGGCCCATAGGCCGGTACATACATGATGCACCTCAAAAAATAAGTTGAAACCACTGTCTCGGTATGTCGTGGGCTACGCATGTTAAAAAACAAAACCTAGGCCTAGCGGATACTTGTTCGCCCTCCGGGAAAAAATGATACCATTTAGATCCCCGATACCCCTTTCCCGCAACAACAACAACAAAATAAAAGATCCCTGATGACCCTGAAAAAAAAGCTCCCCGTTGACAGTCATCGTTGGAAACTTATTTCGTTTATTGACTATATAAGGTTGACAAACCCGTGGGCCCCAATGTTAGTATACAATTAGGAGGAAGCTTTTTTCCAATGGGGCACTTGCTTGCGTACGGCTTGGACCTGGTGGGTCCCCACTGTCAGTCTCTCGGTGTACAGTCCTCTCCGGATTCCTCTCGTTTGTTGAGCATGTTGACAACGGCATACGGCGGCGCCACGGCGAGCGCACACGGATGGGAAAGAACCGGAGCCGGGGAAGACACCTTCATTCTTTCAAACATACCGCACTAGCCCGGTTGCTGCAACCCTCTCACCCAAAAGTTGTGCTGCTCGGGTTCGATTCAACCTGGTGCAGCTGAAAAATATCTAACACTTGCCAAAATTTCGTCCCTAGTTTACCCAATTTTTCGCACACTCAACATTGTCTTGCCATTTTGAAAATAGCATATCTTTTTTACTTTGCATCATATGAAGATGTGCTATACATGAATGTTGATCAGCATGATGTTAACTTTTTGTTAGTTCCATTTTTACCAAGAATAAAATTTCCAACATTCTATTATCCATGTTTGAAAAGTGCATGTTGATTTAAATGCTCTACCTCTAAAACATGTAGTTTTTTATCTGAAAATCACTTGGACAAGCAGCCATCACCGGTGTTGGATTCGATGCCACGCTTCTTCAATCTCCCGCCAGGCGCGAGGGGGAAATAAACTTCCGTCCCGTGCTACCGGTTGGGAAATGGAGCGAACTGGATTAAAGAGGGGGCCGCCGGCGCGATTGAAGAAGCACATTAGACGTGATTTTTTTAGTGGATGGCTCTCAATGGCGTTTTTTTACTTGCCTCTGCACCATACAACTTGTATTTTTAGCCTCCCAGTTTGTGGTGCACCAGCAGCCCATTTGCTGGGCGGGCCAACCTACAGAAAGCAGCACTCGATTTTTCATCAAGCCCCAAAACAAAGCAATACTATGTTTGTTTGAGGCCGAAAACATTAAGGCAGGGGTTGAGCGGGGGAGGGGGGAAGACAGAGCAAAAAGATTAAAAAGAGTTGATGCGTTGTTGCTACCCTAACAAGCAGGTGCAATTCTTCTTGGGAAGAAGGTGTGCCGTTGACACCCACGCGTCACAAATCCCATAGTAGACATACTAACAAGTTCACACACAAGTACAACAGAAAAGGTAAACATTCGTATCAAACTCGGGTTCACAGGACACGTTCATATTCATAGCCAACACTCACAATCAACAACTCAAAAGATTCATATATACACAAGTTCATCATGTTTATGCATCCAAATGATTGATAGATCACAAGACAATATTCATAGATAATTCACAAAAAGATTCAGATATACACATGTTCAGTATGTTTATGCATCCAAATGATTGAGATCACAGCCAATATCATCCATGGACAAACTTTAATTACCTAGGGTACAGACTGGTAAATGGTGTTCAGTCGGAGGTACTTCTTGCTAAAATTAATGCTTGTACGAGTAAACTTTCGAGTACATAAGAGGCAGGACAGACAATCTGAACTTTGCTTGTAGGTTTATCCTCGAGATAGTGGCCTCGATGCTGAGGGAGGTTTGAGAAACTTGGCCACTACTTTCATCCAACTAGTTTACTGGCTCGTCTTGGTCCTGTAGCTTGCCAAAATTCTACATTGCAGACAAGAAAGGAGGCGGTTGATAAAATGAACCACCCAAATTTTTGTGTTGTTCAACTGAAATGGAGCAGCACTGGCGTGCAAACTGATTAAGTGTCAGATGAAATACGCGTCAACCAACTTGTTTGGAATATTTAGACTCCATGCCATACAGTTCGCTGCCATATGTGTCGATAACGAAAGGCACAAGTTGGGACCAAAGACCGGACTGCGCTTTTCTGGGCTATGCGCCAAGCAATATTTTTGGCGTTCACTCTCCTAATACTTGGAGTTTGCAACTGGTTGATGCCGGTTGATACTCGAATGAATATAGGCACTTCTTCTTGTCAACATCGATGCCTGTCTGAGTGAACTTTGGAGTACATAGCAGCAGCATAAGTATCTTTCCATCAGATCTTATTGTGCAGTTCTACTGAAATTGCCCAATGTAATGATTTGCCTGCAAGTTCAGGCTCCAAGTTACTCCTTTATGAAATCGGCAAACAGTAGCACAATACCAAATTACCAATACATATGACAAGCACAATAATCAGGATAAAGACCGGTACCAACCTGTGTGGGTAGCATATCAATTACTATTTCCTTTGACTGGAAGCCGAGATAAGCGAAGCGATTGACAGGAAAGGAAGGAAGGACGCCGAGATAAGCGACTGACAGGAAAGGAAGGAAGTAGTCGAGGCAATGAAGCACCCAAAGTTTTTGTGCGGTTCCACCAAAATCGAGCATCCTTGTTGGCACATATATTGAGAGAGTGAGATTACTGTAATAGTGGGACTAGTTGATGAAACATACACCAAAAAATAGAAGCACCCTCATTATCTTAATGGGTAAAGTTAGTAACATAGTAGTCTTGCTTAAAGAGAGGTATTAGTTTATTTAATTAGTGCAATTAGCTCAACACTCAAAGCATTGCCATGTATCATAGGTTGCAAAACTTTAATGTGCAAAGATAAAGGAGTTTCTCATGACAGTAGCAACACAATAGCATGATACAAATAGATATGACAACAAACTAATATGGATGAAGGCCTTAGGCCGGTACCAACCTGAGCAAAAAAGCTTATTCATGTAGTCCCAGAAGAGATGATAAAGCACTCAATGGAATCACTCAATAGTATATATTTTTGTGCACTTCAAATGTATGGTTGAAATCACTCTTGTTACCAGTGGTGAGATTATATCAAAAGATTACCAAGAACTTCCAGCAGAGTTAAAGCACTGGCTGGGATACAGTTCATTGTATTGTCTTGTGTAGTTCCACTAAAATGTACGATTGGCACAACATGATCCCTATTTGCACAAGTAGGAACAAGGTGAAACCTTCATTAGCTTAGTGAGAAAGGATAGAAAGACATTAGCATATTACTTTAACAGTAGCATCAAATTCATGATGGACAATACGCAAAACATTGCCTCAGTGAACCAATGGCAATAAATTGACATGAAAAACAATAGCACTATTATGTCATGACACTACCAAGATTCCCTCCCTGCTCCACCACATGATTCACCTCCACAGACACACATACACATGTATATGATTCAGCATACAGTGCTACTAAAGATTTGTTTAACTCCGATAGGAAAATTAGGCAGCAATAAATTAGTGCTACTTAAGTACTCCTAATTAATTAAGTGACCTTGCAGGAGAGACAGCGGAAGTGGAAGGGCTCCCTGAAGGATCGTCTCACATGTAAGGTAGACGTTGCCGGAGCCTTTGAATGGCCTCGACTGAGGCCTCGGCTTCAGCAAGATCACCTTGGCACTGTTGATCATGTAGAGCTGGGTCACACATGCATCCAGAATCCAGTTAATAAGTATGATGTGTTGTCAACCCAAGTACTGCTCTGCTGCATTTCTCTATCTATCTCTACTCTACTCTTATCTACTCTACTCTCCTCTACTCTTATAAAAAACAGAGTTGGTGATGATGGTGTGCCTGCCATCCTGCAATATAGGTCGTCCGATTTATATCTGACGGATAGGAAGGAAACTATGGCAATTCTGCAAAAAGGTACCCACACCCCTCTCCACATTTGCAAATAAGGCCTTCCCTCATTCATCCTTTTCTCTCATAAGATAAACTACTCATACAAATGCATCTTGATGTTACGTGCAACGCACCGGCATCTTGCTAGTCTTCCAAGTAAATTAAGACTAGTAGCAACACAGCAATACAATACCACTAGCAAGATGTCAAGATAACATAGGATGGTACCATCGTGTGATCTTCTTCGTTTCCTCATTCTTCTTCTTCTTCCTCTTCATGCTCTGTTTCTCTTTCTCCTCACCAGTTGGTGAAACCAAGTACATGATTGGCCTTCTATTTCAGAAATGGTTTTGTCAGTGAGGGAGTACAAGTGTACTAGTAAACAATAGCATTATTTTCTCATGGCACTCACAAAATAGAGATGAACACATGCATTAAATATCATTCTTCCCTAAAGGAAGGTTATAGTGCCAATATGGATGATGAAGATTGGAACAAAGATCTCCCTTTGTGCAGTTCCACCGAAATGAACCAACGGTTCCATTATGACATTCCAGTTAAACAGCAAAAAAGTCACTTCTTTTAAGAAGTGTTTTGTGCAGTGCACCAAAAGGTCGCAATAGCAAAGTGGTGAAATGGATATCCCTGTTTGCACAAAAAGCTACAGAGGAAACAGTCAGAGTCTCAAACAATTACTGGCAAAAACAATTGGCTAAACTTCTCATGGCTTATAATAGTGGCATGGCTTCATTTTACCAGGGGCATTAGATTAAGAACAACTAAATATTTGGTGTAAGGGCATGGGACAGTGGGTGCACCAGCAGTCCAGCACCATGTACCTAAACCGGGGCATAAAGTGGTGATTCAGAGTTTGTTGCCCCGAGAAACAAATATCCAAGAAACATATCCGGGTTGGTCCCATTTCTGTTCACTCTAACCACCTACTCCTATGTGTGGATAGCAAATCTAGTCCTAGTCATACCACTGTGTACAGCGTTTCCCCTATATTTCCCTTTTCGACCAAGACACCGGTTGGATGACCAGTCTGTACTACTTTCACCCGCTTTCCTTCCTATTTGTACCAAGTCCGATGTACATACTAAATTTCCCCCCTTTATTTCTTGTTTGAACCAAGTACAAGATTTGACTCCATGAAGTAGCTTTACCTCTAACAATAGAAAAAAGGTGATTTTGGACCATCCGATCAAGAGGGGCTGAGAGGTAGAAAATGATGCACATGCAGCGACGTAGCAAGCTGGGGAAGTAGAGCTAGGCTGGTTTCGAAGGAAGATATACCTGAAGGTCGTCAGGATGTGGATAGGTGGGCAGCGGGAGGTCGGATCCGCCCACACTATGGCAACGATGAAGGGATCGGAGGACCTCCCGCGCCGGCACTCGGCCAGAGGTAACAGTGCGGCCGGCAGTGGGTCTCCTCCCTCGCTGTCGACGACGGCCTAAATGTTGCCCCTCCTCCCCTTCACCGACGGAGAGGGATACGTCCAGATCTGTAACCAGCAGCGAGGATAGAAAGACAGTGTTACCACCGCTATCTTGTTTAGATCTGGAGAGGATGTGAGTGTGTGAATAGAGTAACCCTAACAAGCAAGTGCAGGCTCCGGCCTATATATATACACATATAGTGGGGTAGTTTTGTTTTTTCACTCCATCAAAACAATCGTCTAAAATTGTGTACGTACCAGGTCGCCATTTTTTTGAGTTGTTGATTGTTTTTTCAAATAGCTACCCACTTATTCCAAGTGGTGTTACGGTGTGCCAGGTTGCACTTTGTATCGTTCAAGTCTGGTACTAGACCCTCCATTAAATGAACAACTACTGCCTCGTAAAATTTGTGAACAAGCCCATGGCTAAAATTATAGAAAACGTGGGCTGCCCCAACATGCATTATTATTTATATTTTCTATGTGGGAGTATCCTCAAAACAAAATGTGAGACTACAATATTTATTGGGCCCCTTTGTAATTTGTGCTAAATTTTGACCAAAGATTTAACTGACAAAATGTTAGTGCATGTTAAGAAAAATTATACCCTTTGATTCATATTTGAACATAGTTTTCAATGATGTAATTTTTTGTGACATGCATGAACATTTGATTAGTTAAATTTATAGTCAAAAATTTGGCACAAATTATCATAGGGACTAATAAACCAGGACGGAGCTCCACGTTTGTCATCCAAACTACTATTGTATGACTAGCCGCTCTATCTACATGCAGGATTTCAAAGCATCCGCCCGCGTGCCATCCACCAAATCACAGCGAGGTGCTACACTCGAGACTCACCGGCCACCCCGGTGTGGCCGTCATGATCTGTCATATCACAAAACCCACACCTTTACCAGCAGTGGTAAAGTGGCCTCGAAGTTGGACTGGATGAAGCAACCATCATTTCACTGGAATGCTCGTTGAAGCCCTTTCTCCCCTTTCTTGAAGAAAACCTCACTCCAGGCTCCTCACTTCTGCCATTTTTCTTCTGTACCGACGAAGGAAAGGTGGGCGAATCAGTGATGCTACTATATTTTCAATACAAGAATCTTCTTTTTGCGAAGCACCGACCGATTCTCACAGCCTATTCTTTTCCCGTTTTCATTGCGATTGTGGTTTCCTTTCGATTGCTTTTTGGTTGTCAGTTTATTGATGGATCCTAGAGCACTAGGCAAAGAGTTGCCAGCAGACAGCCCACTCAAGACAGAGATCTCCAGGAAGCCAGCACCGACCAACGAGTTGGCCATGTTGGCGGGCCAACCCATGGAGACGAAGAACTCCAAGAAACAAGCACTGGTCAAAGAGTTGACGACGTTGGCGGACGAACTCCTCAAAGAAAGCTGGGAGAACAGCAAGGGCCCCACCGTGCCTACCCCAGAAAGTCTAATGGCCACCTATGAGAGGCTCAAGGCCGAGTTTGAGGAGATAATTGCCGTTGAGAAGCAGTATTTCCCTGGCAAGGCAATGGCCCGCATCAAGGAGATGGCCCCGGGAGGGATGGGATCCCCCGGTGAGCAGCACAAGGTAAAAAATAATGGCTTACCATAGTTGTGGTTTTTTTAATATTTTCAATGTGCTTGCTAATATGTCAGGGTTGTGCAGGTGTCGGTGGCGTCCTTGATGATTCCGATGTCGCGGTCCGTCCTGTGGACAACGCCCCAAAGATCATTTTCGATGGCGCGGTCCATCCTGTGGAGATCGCCCCGGAGACCGATTCCAATGCCGTTGTCCGTCCTGTGGACATCACCCCAGAGATCGATTCAGATGTCGCGATCCGTCCTTTGGACATCACCCAGAGATCAATTCCCATGCCGTTGTCCGTGTTGTGGTCATTGCCCGAGAGATCGATGACAAGAAATAGTTGGTCGCGCTAATCCTTCAAGGTAGTTTGCATTGTGTTTGATTACCAGAACGATGCATGTTATCAAACCATCTTAGGGCTAGTGCACTGTCTTGTGTGGGCGGTACTTGCTACTTTTGTTTGATAGTGAATCATGTGAACCCTCTCCGAGTTATGGAAATAGGTGTATCCTCACTAGCTTTTGATGTAATACATGGCATGCTTAGATGTAAGTTTGAACTGTTTATCATATCAGCAGGGCTTGTTTGATGATTCTTGGTGTTAGTAGGCTAGCTACTCTGCAATCTATATTACTTGCAAAACACTCACCGAAGAGAAACGTTGGGGCTGATGAACTCGTGGTACGCTTATAGGTGTGATCCGTCGTCGACCGGCCAATAGCCCAAGCTCCTAAAATTGTAGGATTAGCGATCGATAAGACAATAGTCCACAATTACACATTAATTCACATCAAACTCAAAGAGTTGGTTCACGGATACATTCAGGCCTCATTTGGTTCATAGGGTAGGAAAATCGTAGCAATAGGAAGTCATAGGAAATGAGATGACATGTATCTTAAATCCTATGAGTAGGAATAGGAAAGGAGATGCCCTTTGATTCACATCAGAGGATTTTTTCCGTTGAGTCTAGGCTAATGTTTATTTTCCTATGAAATGTGGAAGATAGGAAGAATTCCTCCATAGGAATATGATTCCATTCCTATAAAGCAAAGGGCTATACAAAAAAATTCCTATAGAAATCCTATCCTACGAAATTCCTACAAGATTCCTCTAAACCAAAGAAGGCCTCACATTAATAGCCAGCAAAATTGGCACATACTTGTAACATGCATGAATGTGTAATTTTTTTGTAGGAAGCGTGAATGTGTAGTGACGTCGTACTTTCGGAGTGGCTACAGAGAGTGTGTACGTGTGCTAGAGGGGTTGTGGGATGGAGAGAGATCTAGAGAGATAGAAAGACCCTCTTTCTACTCCTAATCGTTAGATTGACAAAGGATATTTTTTTTAGAACACAAAATCATAGCAGTACAGAGACGTACTCCCTCCGTTCCAAAATAGATGAATCAACTTTGTACTAACTTTGAAACGGAGGGAGTACAAATCCTAGGCAGGCTAGTTTGGCCTAGTGGGTTTCAGTGATATGACGTGCTACAATGTCGTGCAGTCTTCGCGTGTGGTAGCAGTATTGCGGGTACAGTAAGTTTTCTTGAAGAAGCAGAATTCAATGAAGTCATGATGGTTCCTTCATCCGACCAACTGACAGTGGGAAAGGTTGGGTCTGCGCTATGACCGGGGTGGACCAGGATAATTTTGTGCATGGAAGGTGGACCAGGATGGTCGACGTCCCACATGTCGGCGAATGAAAGTATTATTTCCGATATTGAGGATGAGCAATGAGTATTCATTGTTTTTTATGAAAGCTATTGTCTCCACTGTTACGATGGAAGAGTGTGAAACACGGCAGACTAGTGAACTTGGCATGTGCACAACTCCCTCCTTCCTAATGTACTGTACCATAGTGTTGAATATAATGTTGGCTACAAGGTTACAACTTTTTCTCACTTTCTCTCTATCTATTTCCTCTCAAATGTTTTTTACCTTTCTTTTATTAGACATGATTTTTTTTTATACCTCTTTTTTCATAATTAGTTTTTTATACCTAGGAGCACGTGTAGAGACGGGCTCTTGCAGAGCCCACTCCTTGACTTTGTCAATGCCTCTCTCTCCTCCACATAAGCGGGCTTATAGTCCAGTATTGTACTAGTACTACTTGCTATGAATGCGGGCAGCTGGCGTCTGAGGAGGGAGCGCGCGGGGGAGGGGGAGGGGTTTTCTTATGGGCCAGGGCGGCCAGAAGCGGGCTTGGAAGCGGTCTCGACTCCCGCATGGCCCACCTCACAGTATCACCATATTTCTTGGAGTCCGTGCGTGGTGGGCGGGCAATCTCTTCTCCCTCCCCCATCTCTCTCTTCTCAGTCGACGCCTGCCGAGCGATTAGATTTCGGCTATCGACGGTCTATTCAATTGCAATCCCACATGTTAATGAAAACGTAAGACAATGCGTGTCCCCTCTGGTGAGCGGCGTGCGAGCCGAACTGTCGGGGGTGCGACGCGAACGCAACAGGCGTGCTTTAAGTGTGCCGCCTTTTCCTTTTGAACTTGCAAAGCGTAACATTTTCATGCGATCGATCGATAGAAATCTAGAGCAAAATGACGAGGGCGGGGCTTTCCCACGTGTTAGGCGGGCTAGTTTAAGTGATATGACGTGCTACAGTGCCGTCCACTTGCTCCAATTTTATGTGAGCAAGCGTCTACACTCTTACGTGGGAGGAGTGCGGCGGATCTGATTTTGATCGAGGGATAACTGTTCCCTGCGAAATAATGGAGCACTGTTAGAAATTATAGCATGATAGTTAGGTCATCTCCAACGCAGACCCACAAATTTACACCGGCATCTGTCCGAGGACACTGATGCCAGAGGATGCCATCCAATGCTGCTGCTACCTCTTGAGCACTGCGTTGGTTTTCCGTTGAAGAGGAAAGGGTGATGCAGCAAAGTAGCGTAAGTATTTCCCTCAGTTTTTTAGAACCAAGGTATCAATCCAGTAGGAGGCCACGCTCAAGTCCCACGCACCTACACAAACAAATAAGAACTTTGCAACCAACGCGACAAAGGGGTTGTCAATCCCTTCACGGCCACTTGCAAAAGTGAGATCTGATAGAGATGATAATATAATATTTTTGGTATTTTTATGATAAAGATAAAAAGTAAAGATTGCAAAATAAACGGTAATAGAAATAACAGTAGATTAATATGATAGAGAATAGACCCAGGGGACATAGGTTTCACTAGTGGCTTCTCTCAAGATAGCATAAGTATTACGGTGGGTGAACAAATTACTGTCGAGCAATTGATAGAATTGAGCATAGTTATGAGAATATCTAGGTATGATCATGTATATAGGCATCACGTCCGTGACAAGTAGACCGACTCCTGCCTGCATCTACTACTATTACTCCACACATCGACCGCTATCCAGCATGCATCTAGAGTATTAAGTTCATAAGAACGGAGTAACGCTTTAAGCAAGATGACATGATGTAGAGGGATAAACTCATGCAATATGATATAAACCCCATCTTTTTATCCTCGATGGCAACAATACAATATGTGTCGTTTCCCCTACTGTCACTGGGATCGAACACCGCAAGATTGAACCCAAAGCTAAGCACTTCTCCCATTGCAAGAAAGATCAATCTAGTAGGCCAAACCAAACTGATAATTCCAAGAGACTTGCAAAGATAACCAATCATATCAGAGAAGATTCAAATATTGTTCATAGATAATCTTGATCATAAACCCACAATTCATCGGATCTTGACAAACACACCGCAAAAAGAAGATTACATCAAATAGATCTCCAAGAGAATCGAGGAGAACTTTGTATTGAGATCCAAAGAGAGAGAAGAAGCCATCTAGCTAATAACTATGGACCCGGAGGTCTGAGGTAAACTACTCACACATCATCGGAGAGGCTATGGTGTTGATGTAGAAGCCCTCCGTGATCAATGCCCCCTCCGGCGGAGCACCGGAAAAGGCCCCAATATGGGATCTCATGGGTACATAAGGTTGCGGCGGTGGAATTAGGTTTTCATAGTGCTCCCTAATGGTTTCGGGGTCCGTAGGTATATATGAGAGAATGAAGTAGGTCGGTGGAGCCACAAGGGGCCCACGAGGGTGGAGGGCGCGCCCCCCTGCCTCGTGGATTCCTCGTTGGTTGCTTGACGTCCACTCCAAGCCCTCTGGATCACGTTTGTTCCAAAAATCACGCTCCCGAAGGTTTCATTCCGTTTGGACTCCGTTTGATATTCTTTTTCTGCGAAACACTGAAATAGGCAAAAAACAGCAATTTGGGCTGGGCCTCCGGTTAATAGGTTAGTCCCAAAAAATAATATAAAAGTGTATAATAAAGCCCATTGAACATCCAAAACAGATAATATAATAGCATATAACAATAAAAAATTATAGATACGTTGGAGACGTATCAAGCATCCCCAAGCTTAATTCCTGGTCGTCCTCGAGTAGGTAAATGATAAAAAAATAATTTTTGATGTGGAATGCTTCTTAGCATAATTTTCAATGTAATTTTTTTTATTGTGGCATGAATATTTAGATCTGAAAGATTCAAGATAAAATTTTAATGTTGACATAAAAAAATAATACTTCAAACATGCTAACCGAGCAATTATGTCTTATCAAAATAACATAGCCAAAGAAAGCTTATCCCTACAAAATCATATAGTTCGGTCATGCTTCAATTTCCTCACACAAAACGTTCTCATCATGCATAACCCTGATGACAAGCTGAGTAATTGGTTCATACTTTTTAACGCGCTTCAGCCTTTTCAACCCTTACGCAAACATGAGCGCAAGCCATGGATATAGCACTATGGGTGGAATAAAGTATAATGATGGGGGTTATGTGAGAAGACAAAAAGGTAGAAAGTCTCACATTGACGCGGCTAATCAATAGGCTATGGAGATGCCCATCAACTGATGTCAATGAGAGGAGTAGGGATTGCCATGCAACGGATGCACTAGAGCTATAAATATATGAAAGCTCAACAAAAGAAACTAAGTGGGTGTGCATCCAACTTGCTTGCTCACGAAGACCTAGGGCATTTTGAGGAAGCCCATCATTGGAATATACAAGCCAAGTTCTATAATGAAAAATTCCCACTAGTATATGAAAGTGACAACATAGGAGACTCTCTATCATGAAGATCACGGTGCTACTTTGAAGCACAAGTGTGGAAAAGGATAGTAACATTGTCCCTTCTCTCTTTTTCTCTCATTTTTTTTCTTTCTCCTTTTTTTTCTTGGGGCCTTCTCTTTTTTTTGGCCTCTTTTTTTGTCCGGAATCTCATCCCGACTTGTGGGGGAATCATAGTCTCCATCATCCTTTCCTCACACGGGACAATGCTCTAATAATGATGATCATCACACTTTTTTTACTTACAACTCAAGAATTACAACTCAATACTTAGAACAAAATATGACTCTATGTGAATGCCTCCGGCGGTGTACCGGGATATGCAATGAATCACGAGTGACATGTATGAAAAATTATGAATGGTGGCTTTGCCACAAATACGATGTCAACTACATGATCATGCAAAGCAATATGACAATGATGGAGCGTGTCATAATAAATGAAACGGTGGAAAGTTGCATGGCAATATATCTCAGAATGGCTATGGAAATGCCATGATAGGTAGGTATGGTGGCTGTTTTGAGGAAGATATAAGGAGGTTTATGTGTGATAGAGCGTATCATATCACAGGGTTTGGATGCACCGGCGAAGTTTGCACCAACTCTCAAGGCGAGAAAGGGTAATGCACGGTACCGTAGAGGCTAGAAAATTGTGGAAGGTTGAGAGTGCGTATAATCCATGGACTCACATTAGTCATAAAGAACTCATATACTTATTGCAAAAGTTTATTAGCCCTCGAAGCAAAGTACTACTACGCATGCCCCTAGAGGGATAGATTGGTAGGAAAAGACCATCGCTCGTCCCCGACCGCCACTCATAAGGAAAGCAATAAAAGAACACCTTATGTGTCAAAATTGTGACACAACTTTTACCATACGTGCATGCTACGGGACTTGCCAACCTTAACACAAGTATTTCGCAATTTCACAACTACTCGACTAGCACACTCTAATATTACCACCTTTATATCTCAAAACACTTATCAAGTATCAAACTTCTCATGATATTCAATGAACTCAGTATGGAAGTTTTTATTATGCTCATCTTGGATGCCTATCACATTCTGATTAATTTCACAATTAAAGCAAATTACCATGCTGTTTAAGACTCTAAAAATAATATAAGTGAAGCATGAGAGATCAATAATTTCTATAAAATAAAACCACCACCGTGCTCTAAAAGATATAAGTGAAGCACTAGAGCAAAAACTATATAGCTCAAAAGATATAAGTGAAGCACATAGAGTATTTTAACAAATTCCGAATCATGTGTGTCTCTCTCAAAAGGTGTGTACAACAAGGATGATTGTGGTAAACTAAAAAGCAAAGACTCAAATCATACAAGACGCTCCAAGCAAAACACATATCATGTGGTGAATAAAAATATAGCTCCAAGTAAAGTTACCGATAGACGAAGACGAAAGAGGGGATGCCCCGAGCTTAGGCTTTTGGTTGTCCTTGAATTTTACCTTGGGGTGCCTTGGGCATCCCCAAGCTTAGGCTCTTGCCAATCCTTATTCCATAATCCATCAAATCTTTACCCAAAACTTGAAAACTTCACAACACAAAACTTAACAGAAAATCTCGTGAGCTCCGTTAGCGAAAGAAAACAAAACACCATTTCAAGGTACTGTAATTAACTCATTCTTTATTTATATTGGTGTTAAACCTACTTTATTCCAACTTCTCTATGGTTTATAAACTCTTTTACTAGCGATAGATTCATCAAAATAAGCAAACAACACACGAAAAACAGAATCTGTCAAAAACAGAACAGTCTGTAGTAATCTGTAACTAACGCAAACTTATGGAACTCCAAAAATTCTAAAATAAATTGCTGGACGTGAGGAATTTATCTATTAATCATCTGCAAAAAGAATCAACTAAATATCACTCTCCAGTAAAAATTTGTAGCTAATCTCGTGAGCGCTAAAGTTTCTGTTTTTTTACAGCAAAATCAAAAGGACTTCGCCCAAGTCTTCCCAAAGGTTCTACTTGGCACAAACACTAAATAAAACACAAAAACACATCTAACCAGAAGCTAGATGGACTATTTATTCCTAAACAGAACCAAAAAGCAAGAAACAAGAAAAATTGGGTTGCCTCCCAACAAGCGCTATCGTTTAACGCCCCTAGCTATGCATTGAGATTTCGTTGATGCTCACATGAAAGACAAGAATTGAAGCACAAAGAGAGCATCATAAAACACGTGACAAACACATCTAAGTCTAACATACTTCCTATGCATAGGCATCTTATAGGAAAACAAACTAGCAAGACAAGCAAGATCTAGCATATGCAAGGAAGAAGAAAGAAACAATAGCAATCTCCACATAACGAGAGGAAATTTAGTGACATGAAAATTTCTACAACCATATTTTCCTCTCTCATAATAATTAAATGTAGGATCATCAGAAAATTCAACAATATAGCTATCACAAAACATATTCTTAACAAGATCCACATGTATGCAAAGTTGACACTCTTCCAAAATAGTGGGATTAATATTAACTAAAGTCATGACCTCTCCAAACCCACTTTTATCAAAAATACCATAAGATTGAACATTCTCCAAATATGTGGGATCTAAAGTTGAAACTCTTCCAAACCCACTTCCAATAATATTGCAAACACTATTATCAATCTCATATTCATCACGGGGCTTAAATAAATTTTCAAGATCATAAGAAGAATCACCCCAATCATGATCATTGCAACAAGTAGTAGACATAGCAAAACTGCTAGCATCCCCCAGCTTAGGATTTTGCATATTATTAGCACAATTGACATTGATAGAATTTATGATAAGATCATTGCAATCATGCTTTTTATCCAAAGATCGATCGTGAATCACTTTATAAAGCACTTCATCACAATTTTCAGATTCACGAATTTCAAGCAAAACCTCATAAAGATAATCTAGTGCACTCAACTCACTAGCAATAGGTTCATCATAATTGGATCTCTTAAAGAGATTTGCAAGTGGATGAGGATCCATAAACTTTTAGCAAGCGAAGATGCAAGCAAAAAGAAGGCACATGGTAACACAAGATCGTACGGAAGGAGGGCGAAGAAATGGCAAAAGTGAAGTGGGGGAGAGGAAAACGAGAGGCAAATGTCAAATAATATAATGCGAGGGATAAGAGTTTGTGATGGGTACTTGGTATGTCTTGACTTATGCGTAGACTCCCCGGCAACGGCGCCAGAAATGGCTCGTTGACGGGGGATCAAATCTTGACTTGACTTGATGTAAGCCTCCCCGGCAATGGCGCCAGAAATCCTTCTTGCTACCTCTTGAGCACTGCGTTGGTTTTCCCTTGAAGAGGAAAGGGTGATGCAGCAAAGTAGCGTAAGTATTTCCCTCATTTTTTGAGAACCAAGGTATCAATCCAGTAGGAGGCCACGCTCAAGTCCCACGCACCTACACAAACAAATAAGAACCTTGCAACCAACGCGATAAAGGGGTTATCAATCCCTTCACGGCCACTTGCAAAAGTGAGATCTGATAGAGATGATAAGATAATTTTTTTGGTATTTTTATGATAAAGATAAAAAGTAAAGATTGCAAAATAAACGGTAATAGAAATAACGGTATATTAATATGATAGACAATAGACCCCGGGGCCATAGGTTTCACTAGTGGCTTCTCTCAAGATAGCATAAGTATTACGGTGGGTGAACAAATTACTGTCGAACAATTGATAGAATTGAGCATAGTTATGAGAATATCTAGGTATGATCATGTATATAGGCATCACGTCCATGACAAGTAGACCGACTCCTGCCTGCATCTACTACTATTACTCCACACATCGACCGCTATCCAGCATGCATCTAGAGTATTAAGTTCATAAGAACGGAGTAACGCTTTAAGCAAGATGACATGATGTAGAGGGATAAACTCATGCAATATGATATAAACTCCACCTATTTATCCTCGATGGCAACAATACAATACGTGTCGTTTCCCCTACTGTCACTAGGATCGAACACCGCAAGATTGAACCCAAAGCTAAGCACTTCTCCCATTGCAAGAAAGATCAATCTAGTAGGCCAAACCAAACTGATAATTTGAAGAGACTTGCAAAGATAACCAATCATACATAAAAGAATTTAGAGAAGATTCAAATATTGTTCATAGATAATCTTGATCATAAACCCACAATTCATCGGATCTCGACAAACACACCGCAAAAGAAAATTACATCGAATAGATCTCCAAGAGAATCGAGGAGAACTTTGTATTGAGATCCAAAGAGAGAGAAGAAGTCATCTAGCTAATAACTATGGACCCGAAGGTCTGAGGTAAACTACTCACACATCATCGAAGAGGCTATGGTGTTGATGTAGAAGCCCTCGGTGATCAATGCCCCCTCCGGCGGAGCGCCGGAAAAGGCCCCAAGATGGGATCTCACAGGTACAGAAGGTTGCGGCGGTGGAATTAGGTTTTCGTGGTGCTCCCTGATGGTTTCGGGGTACGTAGGTATATATAGGAGGAAGAAGTAGGTTGGTGGAGCCACGAGGGGCCCACGAGGGTGGAGGGCGCGCCCAGGGGGTAGGTGCGCCCCCTGCCTCGTGGCTTCCTCGTTGGTTGCTTGACGTCCACTCCAAGTCCTCTGGATCACGTTTGTTCCAAAAATCACGCTCCCGAAGGTTTCATTCCGTTTGGACTCCGTTTGATATTCTTTTTCTGCGAAACACTGAAATAGGCAAAAAAACAGCAATTTGGGCTGGGCCTCCGGTTAATAGGTTAGTCCCAAAAAATAATATAAAAGTGTATAATAAAGCCCATTGAACATCCAAAACAGATAATATAATAGCATGGAACAATCAAAAATTATAGATACGTTGGAGACGTATCAGCTGCCCGCATACCTTTCGACAACTATATGAACTAACCGGACGAAATTCGTGCAAACAAAGCAAATTTCAAATTAACCGGATGATATTCATTACATTTTGAAAACTTTTCCTATAAACTGGACGAAATTCATTACATATTTCGCACAAACCATACTAAAACCTACTGTAAACCTAATCTATGATCACGGGCGCATGGCCACCATGTCCGGCCATGAGCCCCGAGAACTGGCGCTCCGGCCATTGCCTTTGCCTCTTCCTCATCCGCCTTGGCTTTGTCTAGCTCCGCCTAGATAACCTCCTCCTCCGGAGCACATGGTTATGAAGATTTCCGCCTCCACGTCGCCGTCAAGCAGCTAATCGGCCGCCGATGTTTACCCCACCAAGCTTGACATCAACTGAGTGGAGGAGCGGTGGCCTTCCTCGGACTAGAGCGGCGACAACCTACCATGTGCTACTCTTCCTCGCTGCCGGTTGTGCCCGTGCACGCGTGCCGGCTTCATGGTCGTGGCGGCGGAGGGCGGCCGGGGGGAGCCAGCGATCTCCTTCGTCTGCTCCTGCAACCGTACGTCCAAGAGAGCTTTGGAGCGTGCCTGGAGCGGAGCCGCCGATGTCCTTCGTCTGCTCCTGCGACAGTACGTCCAAGAGAGCTTTGGAGCGCCAGGAGGCCATGGTTGGAGTGGTGCCGACAGAAGGAAGGGACCAGAGGAGAATGACTGTCGGTCTTTGGCTATGGCTGGGAGTTGGGGCTAAAGTAATAGAGCGTAAGAATGGCAATGAGCCGCGGCAGACGGATGGACGGCTGGCGCCGGAGTACGTTCGTCGGCAGCCGCGTGTCATTAATGTGGGCGGCGGACGGACGGATGGCCGTGGTGTCGTTAACCGGAGCAGTCACTTGCACCGGGATGCCGCGCGGGTCGCTCTCTCGGCTGTCGCGCTGCTGCAATGCCGGCACCAGTGAGAGGTCGTGTCGCGCGTGAATGCGGACGATGCTTCTGTGACTTAACTGCAGGTGCATGTGGGTCACTGACATGTGGGACCAACAGGCATCTGGCCCACATGTCAATGACCCAACTGCACCTGCAGTTAAGTCACTGAAGCTCAGTCTCGTGAATGCGGCATTGACGTTCTATAGAGACGGTGACCGTTTCAGGCAGGAAGCGCGCGCTAGCGATGGAAGGGGTTTCGGTAGGCCAGGGCGGTCAAACGCTGGCTTGGTGGTAAAATGTGAACTCATGGATGACGAGCCTTTGAAGCGTATGCGGCACGTAAAGACAATTAGGCATTCATGCAACCACTCTTGTCGCCAGCTAGCCTTCGACGACCACCATTAGACACCACATAACCATGCATAACTTACGAATAATGGACGAATCAATCAAACACACACTCATGTGCAGTGGCACTACGATCGGTCGCTCACAATACATATATAGGTACCATAGTACCCTCTCTAGCTAGGTTGTTTTATAGATTGTCGTTCTGATGGATGATATATATGAGCAAGGCGCCGAGTCACGTCGTCGCATCGTGTGTAGAGCCATGGCTAACGTCGAGCATCTCGGCGCCCAAGCACGAGTATGACGTTGGTGTTGAGCCAGGTGAATACATGCTCGGTGTTCGTGGAGGCCGCCAGCAAACGTCTAAACAGTAATGTCAGGCACCGCCGGGGCGCGCAGGTGACGGGCCATGAGCAGAACTTTGATTGAGAGAGCGATGTGCATGCATTAGCATGGTTCGGCAGCGTGAGCGTGAGTGTCTGCACGCATACATGCTACTTGCATCTATGGATGGTGTCCCTAATGTGTGCATCACGTATTCCAACCTATAAGGAGCCTAGCCAACTTGGTTCAGGGAGCTCCCCCGATTTGGTTCATTTCTGACCATCGGATCGGTCATCTAGTGCATTTGGGCCGTCACATCTTCACCTTGTGGTCAAACCAAAATTTCACCTCGCAATCGTTTTCACTAGCCAATGACAGGTGGGCTCGTCTCGTGCTCTCGTTGGCTGGGTGAGCCTTTCCCATGTCCGCGAGGGATTCACCAATCCCCTCCGCCCGTGCCCCACGCTCGACCTGCAAAACAAACAAAAAGGTCAAACCCTAGCCGCCAACCCTTCTCGTCCCGAGCCCTGCACCCCTTCGCCTCGTCTCCTCCCCGCTCATCCTCTCCTCTCCCACGCCGCCGCCCCCTCTCCTTGTTCGTCTCAGCCGCGTCCTCTCTTCCCCGTGTCGTCCCCCCCTTCCTCCTCCTCTATCCTCCCTCCCTCGTCACCACGGCCAACCATCTCCCGCCGCTTAGGCCTCATGGCGGCGGCCGGATCGTGGTGGAGGCAAAATGCCATGGAGGGTCTGACGCCTATGGGCGCAGCAGGGGTCAGTGGAGTGACGGATACGGGAGGCGTAGGCGGCTGAGGGAGGCTCAACGGCGAGAGCAACACCAGCAAAAGTCTCTCTTTCCCCCTGCCCCCACTCTCGTCCCCCATGTTGTCTCACGGATGCGGGTGGGGACTGTTGGGGCACCGCGGGGAATGGAAGGCAGAGGTCGTGTGCGGGCCCGAGGCTCCACGAGGAGGTTGTCGGGGCTGGTTTCCTTCCATACTAGCTGTCGAGCTCCACGCATTGGTGAGTCCTCAATCCGGCCCAATCTACCAGCCTCCCTCAGGCTGCAGCAGGCCTGAGGCGTAGGCTGCCATGGCAAGGCTACATCCATGCATTCTGTACAGGCTGCCATCTCCTCCCCTCTCTCTCCTGATTTGCCTCTTCCACTTTCTCATTTGATTTAATCCCTTGTGCATATATTCTTATATATGCCTACATCATGCTAGGTGACTGTCTGATCTACCATGTGATTTGTGGTTCGCGTAAAGTCATGAAATTTGATCTTGACAGTGAGACGATTTACTCTGTTTGATCAAATAGGTAGAAGCCGAAGCTGTTTTACTTGAATCTGATGACGTCCCTGCTGCTATAAGTTAGGAAATTGACAAATTCAACATTGACAAGCTGGTCTTGCGCTCTTCGTCCAAAAGCATATTCCAGTGAGATTCTTATTGTGGATGTTTCAGCCTCAACCTGAATTTTGTTTAACCTACTACGGAAAGACCTTTTAGGGTGATTAGCTGCAGTACTATGACAAATAATCTAAAAGGATCATTGTCTTCTCATTTAATATTCTAGGTGCCGGACAAACACTGAAGGTTGCACTGCAACTACTTGACTACAAGTTTTATGTGGAATTTTTCTGTGCAGCTTGCACAAACTCAGTGAGATGAGGAATCATCATCTCTCACATTTTTTCTCTTGAAAGGGAGGTGTAATCCCCTACATTTTTTTCGCAGAATCACGCATGTTTCTAATCCTTGCCAGAAAGTTTCCATCGCTCGGTTCCTAAAGGCATGATGCCTCATTTAGATTATCTATGTCAGTTTGTTTGTATTCAGAAAAGTAAGACATGATGCCTCATTTAGCTTATCTTATCTCGGTGTGTTTGTGCTCAGAAAATTAATTTGTTTATTTTTGCTTTTTGAGGGCTATAACAATAGAGAATTTCATTGTTGAAAATCTTATAAAGAGATCGAGGATAAAAAAATGCAAGTAAACTCCACTTTTCTTCCGTATTTTTTATGCACACCTTCTTAATCTGTATTCAGAGAAAGATGTTGCTCTGTTGAGAAAATGTTATTAGATGAAAAATATTCAGCATTCAAAGTTTTTTCTCCAAATTTCTTTGTGTGTGCAACTATGATCTGTTTTCCTTGCAGCCAAGCCAATGGATATGTGCAGGGGGCTGCGATGGGGCAGACGGCGGCAGGTGGCAGCAATAGGGTTTGGCAGATGCTCCGAGACCATGAAGACCCTATTCAATGGTATGCCCTTTCTGTTTGGTTTTTGGGGGTTCCATCTCCAGATTGGTGCGATGTGTGATGCAGATGTGAAGCATGACATGGTGAAGGAGGATCCCGACATGTTAGCCCCCACAATCGCGCAGTTGGAGGGCATGCGCGATCTTGGTAAAACCTATTTTTATCGAGAAAGACAAACCTTTTCAAAACACTCATTGTATAGATTTTGAAAGACAATTCTATCTTTATTTTTCATACCAAGGCGTGTTTTTGTTTTACATTAGACTCTATACTATTAAATTAAGGCGTGTATATTGATATCATTATACAAAACATTACACCATGTTTCCTATTAAAGGGATTAAACCATGGAATTTTTTTCATCGCGGACATGGCTTTAGCGTGCCTCTGCGCCATTTGGCGCAACGGGTCCACTAGTGATATAAAAAATCGGTTTATGCATTTAACGCAAAGTATTTCATTTTCATTTGGCTGACGAGTGTGCGTTCCAGCGACGAGTCCGTGGTTTGATTCCTCGCATACGAATAATTTAGGTTTTTAATTTTTTCTCCACTGACAGGCAGGCCCGCATAGATAGATAGTAGATACAGAACACGAGCTGATGAGGCGCATGCGGATTGTTTGACTGGTCAACCAGACAAATACGGAGCTATACGCTGAGCCAGTGACCGTATAATCACCATATCTCGTATACAATGATCAAAGTGAGCTATCAAGACAAGTTCGATAACCGCCAATGCATTTTACTCGGTAATAAATGACCAAGATTCAATGGGAATCCAAATTTCCTTCGTCTTCTGTGCTTGAGCTCTTGACAAACCAATGCACTATATGGTTATCCGCCACTCCACCCCAGAGCTCTCACCAACTGTCGTTCATGCCACCGCGCCGCACACTAACCGGTAAGGAAGCGATGTCATCCTGGCGCGCCGAGTTCCTCGCCGCCCACGACTGCACATAAAATGGTAGGGAAAAGATGGCACCCCGTCGTGTCGAGTTCATCGCCGCTTGCGACCTCACACCTACCTGGGCGGACTTTGAAGCTGCCAAGGCCGAATGGGCGGTACAGCAAGAGGCGGCCAAAGCCGCACAAAGGGAGCGGAAAAGGCAGAAGCACTCAAGAAAAGAGAGGCCCGCCGCCGCAAGAAAGAAGAGGACGCACGCGCTGCTGCGGAGAGGTCGGCGGAGATCCAAGCACAGTGGGGTGTCGCTGACAAAGCCGGGAAGGAGAACGACGGCGTCTGGCCAGCATGTGAGAAGTAGCAGTACTAGTAGTTAGTGTGTGTGTCTGTGTCGCCCGTATGTTTGTTTAATTAATTGCGAGCATGTCCAGTACTAGTTACGACTGTAGTTTTTAGAGCAAATTACCAGTACATTAGGACTCAATGGAAAAATTCCTATCCTATGCATCAAATGGCATCTCTTTCTCTATAGGAATTGAGATGCATGTCATCTCACTTCCTATGATTTTCTTATTTACTCCTATAAAAGACTCAGTTGGTGATGATGGTGTGTCTGCCATTCATCATTTCTAACCATCAGATTTGCATCTAACGGTTGTGAGGTCAGTTGTGGCATTTTTGCAACAATACCCCACTTCTCTGCTCCAATTTGCAGAAAACCCCTTATCTTGAAACCAACCATATCCCTTCCTCACCTCAGCAAAACAGCCTGAAAAATATATTTCCAGTGAAATGTAATATATTTTCAGTGATATATATATATACCAAAAATAGAGTATTTTTCTTTCAAGTTTGTGAACATGTATTATTCTACTCTGGATCCATTGCAAACGAACGGACACATTGCTAGTTCCTATAAAATTCCTATCCTATGAACCAAAGGAGGCATCTGCTGGAGCACAGTACTACTGTAGCTAGCAGTACTGCTGATACAGTAGTTTTCTTCAAGAAGCGGAATTCAACGAAGTCATGATGGTTCCTTCGTCCGAGCAACTTCACAGTGGGAAATGTTGGACCTGTGATTTGATGGCTCATTAGTCATTATCACTGCGGCGCGACGACCGGGGTGACTCTCCCTTGGAGTTCTGCATGCATGGCAAGTGGACCGGGATGGTCAGCGTCCCACATGTCGGTGAACGGAAGTATTCTTTCTGATATCGAGGAGCAAGGAAACCGCATGGTATAGTATCACTGTTGATTTATATTTATTTTTTATTTTTAATGAAAGCTAGCGTTTCAACTCTTACGATGAAGGAGTGCCAAACACGACACGTGCTGAATGTCCCACACGTCAGCGAAAGGAGTGGGACCTGAACAGCGTGGTAGAGCGTCTTCACTTCTTCCACTTCTAGGTCGGAGACCACACGTAGTAGTACTAGTGGTATGAACGATACAAAGTGCGACCCGGAGATAAACACACGTCTAGTTGGAAAGTCTCGGGCTATACACGTAAACAAATATAAAACCTAATATGTGCCTCCAATTAATATAGTAGTAGAGTACTTAGGCACGTACATCATAACATCACCGTGCATTGCGCGTACAACATTTAGTGGTAGTAAGAGACAAATGCCTATATGCCACTCATGTTCATACTATTTGTGCCTTTCTACTTCACTTATTGCGCTACATTACTCAGGTTCGTACGTCCACTCCTGGGTACATGTCCGTCTCGTAGTTCCAGTCCCACGTGTTCTTCATAGATGGAACGATCCATAACGGTGGGCAACAGGAGTCCATAGCTTCTTAGGGTGGCTCCCCATGATGGAGACTCATCCAAACTATGGCCAGCCTCGACGCGGAGCAGTCGCATGCACTGGGAAGCGACGCTCTCTCGACCGTCGCGCTGCTTCAAAGCCGGCGCCAGTGAGAGGTCGCCTTCGCTCTGGCAGGCATTAATGCGGCACTGACGCTCCGAGGCGACGCTGACCGTTTCACGCGGGAAGCACGCGCGGAGGGGGTATGTTTCGGCCAGGGTGGTCAGACGCGAGCGTGGTGGTGGTATTGATTTTGAACCGTTTCAAGTATAGTACCAGTAGTTTGCAAAACTACTCAATTATTGCACTCAGTTTCCTAAGAAATTGTGGTAAAAAACGTTACTTGCAATGCATGCATGCGTGACCAATATAAATGACCAATAAAAAAGTACATGCACGCAACGATTTAATGGACATTGTAATCTCAACATGTGATGGGGAGCTCTAAATTTGAATTTGAAACTTATAAAACGAAAAAAATTCAAAACAAATAAACTGGAAGAGAGGGAGTATACCATAGGATGTGTCCCATACGAAACAAGTCACCTGGTTTGTCACCGCGAAGATGCGGTTAGAAAAGAGCACAACGTCTTCGTACTTGTACGGCAACAAATCAGCCGCAGACAGCATGGTCCACCTTTAACCGCCATGTACAGGGTTCGTGAAAGCAATCACGATGTCGAACACCGTGATGAGAGTGTAATTTTGGTTGGCGGACGACCTTATCGGGGCTTTCGGGATTGCTATCTTCTTCAATCTCACCGTGGTTTCATCGTACCCATTCAGGCGATGGCCCATTGCGTGGCTGATCCCAATGTTGGACAAAGGTTCTATGGGAACAGTGTCACCGTTGTAAATGTTGTGCAAATTGATGTTGGTACCCTCCCGTACATATGCAAGCCAATCTCCACTGGCACCAAGCCTAACATGTGAAATCGTGGGCGGCGGGGGAATTAGGAAATGGACACGGAAGTAGTCTTTAGAATGCATTTACTACGTGATCAAACTCACCACTTACCTACTCATCGGACAAAATCTGAGTGCCCCTCAATGCCGGCATCTCAAGGGGCGTCAACATGCAACTACAGCCACGCCGCGCTGGAGAGATCCCCAAGGAAACATCCTTGTGCGTTGCACCTAACATCAAGATGCATTTATATGAGTAGTTTATCTTGTGAGAGAAAAAGATAGACGACGGAATGCCTTATTTGCAAATGTGGAGAGGGGTGTGGGTATCTTTTTGCAAAATTGCCATAGTTTTTCTTCCTATCCGTCAGATATAAATCGGACGGCCTATATTGCAGGATGGCAGGCACACCATCATCACCAACTCTGTTTTTTTATAAGAGTAGTAGAAGAGAGATAGAGATAGATAGATATAGATTATTATTATAAGAGTATTAGGGAGCTGGCGGGCGGTTCGTTGTACGACAGGTTCGCGTCCATCCACTAGCCCGAAATTAAAGCACGCACGACATTTACAACGACTGGGATTAGTTGTTTTCTGGGCGCATGGACCAACGCGGATTAGCGTACCTGGTCGCCCTTTTTCGAGCACGCCTTCGACAAGCATGTGCGTAAAATGCGTGCATGCAAATCTTGCGTGACCAAACCGTGCAAAGCGGAGCGGTAGGCTTTTGTACTGCAACCTGCATGTTGCAGCCATGTCATCCACACGCAACCTAAAGGCCAATTCATACTCCCCTGGACTATACTGTACAACTATGCATTGTTTGGCACAGACGTTCCTTGGAGCTCGTGCTAGAACTGGCGTACTCCATAGCCCGCTTCCCTCCTCCTTCCTTTTCCACCGCCCGCGCACGTCCGTGGGAAGCGACCGGTCAAACCTTGTATAGGAGTGCTAGCACAGAAATACGCATGCATGACCACTAAAATTTCCTTTCTCTTATCTCTATGAAATAAATGTGGCGTGAAACTCAAAGCCCTTTAAGTCTGAGTATAATGGAAATCATCGTCCTCCTCCGGATCCGCTTCGCCTGCGTCGTCGTCCTCCTGTTCCGGCTCCGCGTCGTCGTTCTCCTCCTCCGGCTCCGCCTCTAATGCCTCCTCGTTCGGCTCCGGCTAGTCCGGACTCCGGAGGCAGGGCGGCTGCAATGCGGGCTGCACGCCACCTCCAGATTAAAGCGCCGCTCTGGCGGGAGTATGGCGTATGTCATTACATTCGGCCGGGCCATGGCTATCGGGCGATGGCGACTAGAGAAGAGGCGGCGGGAGGGGAATGAATGCAGCTACTGTTTGGGTTCACCGTCCGGCTTAAATAAATGTGCACCATCACGCGTACCCGCGAGTGCACAAATTGTAACATACGGGTCTGCTTAAGGGGGCGTCACGTAACTGGTATGTGTGTGAAATTCTGAGAGACAAAGTGCGTGTGTGCGACTCTACTCTTCAGATATGTACTCAACCTTTTGCATCGGAGTATAAGTATAATGGTATTACACTTTAACTAGTGATTTACGTGGCCATGTTAACGTGGTTGTGTAAAACAAATGTCACTTCCTGCTCGTGATTTGCTTTATATAATTATGAGAAGTTTGCTAACTAGTAAAGTAAAGTGGAAATTTTCCATGTTATACAAGTAAATTAAGGTGATTGTTTATCATACGGGTAAGGTTGGACGAAGGGTGGTAGGAACAAATGCTCCGCCTAGAGCATGTGTGAGAGAGATGGAGTCTTAGTGTGTGTGTGTTTGGGTGTGTGTGTGTGTGTGTGTGTGTGTGTGCATGTGTGTAAAGCGGAGTCTTCGGTGGCGAAAGTAATTTAAGTGTGTGTGGCTTCATCGTAGAGAGGTGATGTGTATGGCAGAGGCGACCAACGAGGGGGTGCGAGAGAGAAGAGGCCCGTAGAGAGGGAAGAGAAGGCATGTGCGCGTGAGAGGAGTCGACATCGAGAGAACGTGTTTGTTCGAGAGACACTGAGGAAGACTACTATATATCGATGGTGCATGTAGGCAGGAATTAAACGAAGGGATGGTCTTATTGGTTTCGGAGATGTAGGGGAAGAGTGAGAGAGGGGGTAGCTAGAAGGAGATTGTTAAGTGTGAGTGGGTGTTTTACCCATCCAGGCGGAAGTTATGTGCACACAAGAAGAGAACGATTCAATGCGGGGTTAGGGCTGAGGGTAATTAACTACGTATGGAGACATAGGAGACCTTGAATGTGCATGTGCAAGAGGTATACATGTATACATGGGATGTGTGTGTGCGCGCGCATGATCGAGATAAAACAAAGAAGACATAAGTCATGAGATCAGCAACATGGGAGAGACGGATCGGTATGACAATATGCATGCATGTGAGAGTGGAGGGAAGAAGGCCCGATAATCGAGCATGTGTTTTTGTCTTTAAGAGACAGTGGTGTGGGTTGGATCATGCATCTATGGCAAGCAGAGGGAGCGAGACACAACGATTGTGCAAAAGAGATCAACCTATAGATGCATATATGGAGAGACAGATATAGTCCGCGTGATAGGAAGTAAGAGTGCGTGCGAGAAAGAAATGTTGACGGAGAAACTACAGATAGATAGAGAGATAGAGATGCTAGCTAGAGGGACATCGGCTAGTTTGAGTGTTGGAGATGACCGCCGAGTGGTTCAGCGGGTGAAGTTATGTGTGTGTGAGAGAAAGATAAAAAGAGGGCGCATGACTGCATGTAGAGAGAAACATATATAGTGTGTGTGATAGGAAGCAAGAGTGAGGGCGAGAAAGAAGGTTGATGGAGAAACATATAAATAGAAAGATAAAGATGCTAGCTAGTGTGTGTGTTAGAGATAAGAGTTGAGTGGATCAGAAGGCTGAGTTATGTGTGTGGGCATGACAGAGATAGAGAGAGGGTGCATGTGAGTCACATACAAACAAATATCAGAGAGAAATGAGATCCCGAGAGACGGAGTTTTGTGTTTGCAAGAGAGAAATATATTTCACAACTAGAGTGATAGCTAGAGAGACATATCAGGGAACGCGAGATATCTCTAGGGAGAGAGAGTGTGCGTGAGAAACATACAAGATAATGGTGGAGAGATATGAGACCCTGGGAGACAGAGTCTGTGTTTGTGTGTGAGAAAGAGATATTTAAGAGGAAGAGTCGTAGCTTCTCATACCTAAGGAGCGCAAGACATCTCTGTGTGAGAGGGGGTGTGCGAGTGGCACACAGGGGGATAGTAGAGAGAAATGAGACCCTAGGAGATGAAGTTTGTGTTCGTGTGAGAGAAAGAGATTTCACAGGGAGAATCATAGTTAGAGACACATAGCAGGGAGTGAGATATACTTAGAGAGATAGAGTGAAGGTCGGGAAGAGAGCACCGTCAGTGTGTTACAAAGATAAAAGATCATTGTCGACATACAAGTAGAACGAGAGATACCCGAGAGATGGTGAAGGTGTATAGGTCTAGAGAGATATATAAGCATGAGTGATAGCTATATGAGACGAATATCTGGATTAAAGGGGATTCAAATATTTAAACTAGAGATCACGACATCGATAATATCATAACAAAAATTGGTGTATCAAACATGCATATTCATTTGAATTTGGGGACACGTGTAATGCTACATAGTTTATCAATATTAGTGATCCATAGATTCTTTAATTAGAGACAATGCATGGTTTATATGCAATTAATGTCTAAACGGGATTACACTATATGCTGCGTGTGTGAAACACATTATACATGTTTGAGAAGTAAAAAACCCGCATGAAACACACATTAATTGGAGACAGTTAGCGAGGAATGCATACATTGGATTTCACATAAAAGTGGTTTCAAATATTTGACAATCCAAATTAAGACGGATCCAGCCTTATGAATCTGAGATCATGCCATTTGTAAACCATATTTATGTATAAAGGGTGTTGTGCTTTTGAAAGTATATATAAAAAATGATGTATATAGAATTGTATTCGAATCGAAAATGGATCCTGCCCGAACAAAAATAGAATACAATTTGGATTCGAATTCAGTTGGCATAGTAAACATGCACTCTTTCTCTACAAAAATTTGAACGAAGCAGGGAAAGTCGCAGTAACCGCCTGAAACCAAAATCTGCGAGATGGAAATTAATGCCTATCCCTGACATGCAAAGCCTGACTGCTCGATTTCTATAGGTTTCGATAGGGGTAGGTTTGTAATTTTACTCAAACATGACATAACTGCCTCTCACCCGGATTCATACACGGTGGGCGCCAAAACACAGTGTCTCCTCGTCCGAAATCGCCTCCCTCCCTGATTCATACACGGTGGGCATGAAAACAAACTCTCGTCGGCCGAAATCTCCGTTGGCAAATATTCGGTGTATGCGAGATTACTGTCCTATCCCCAACCGACTAATATTGCTGTGATGTAGGAAATTTTAAACGGCGGCTAAGTTTGTAAATTTCCTCGCATTTGAGACAAGCGCACCCTGAAGACATGGTTCCCCCTTCCTCTCTCCTTCCATTTCCCCATTCGTACTTCGTGGGTGCCAAAACACCCTCTCCACCCCAGCCTCCTCCGTCCGTCACCCCATCCACCGCGTCCTCCTCCACCATGCTGGAGCTGATACCCCAACACCGTCGTCCATTACAAGAGATCAACCTCTCTCATCCACGGCTTCAGACCAGGATCCTTGCATCCCGTCCTCTCGCTTCATCCCCACCGTCGTCCACCTTGCCGGCACCGCTCCTATGACCGTCTCGTCCACCGCACTGGGATATTTCCCCCGCCGCCACTGTCTACCCTCCTAGATCTGCTTCCACACCGCCGACGGCCATCGCTACCGCAGCACTGTCAAAATCTCAGCAGATGCATACACGACACTGCACCAGAGGCAGTACTCTTTCGTATTTGGTTAACTTATTTATCGCAGCAAGAAAATAGACCACCACTGCTTTACTATGATTTCTTCTCCATCACTTACTTGTTAGTTGAAAGCAAACATTGGTTGCGAAGTTGCCTTTCTCCGGTTTGCACCTTTAGATCCGCCATGGCACGCTCAACACTATACTTGCAATGCTTATGGTTTTCCCCTTTTATATTCCACACTAGTTAAATGACAGTAGATTAAATTTCAAAATTGGGTCAGTCGATTTTTGAGAGCTCGCCGGAGTTCGTCGGTGGGAAGGAAGGGGCTCGCCGGAGGGCTGCCCCATTATCTATCTTAGGGTTTCGGGTGGGGACAGTGGTTGTGGAGGGCTGTCGTCGAGCTATCGTGGGGCCTCGCCGGTGGCAGAACTCGACGCGGGTGGGGGGGGGGTGGGTTTAGCTAGAGGGATGGCTGGGGGCGGCGAAAGATCGGAGGTGGTGGGCCATTCAGGGGAGGGCGGGGGTCGGTGGTTTGGCCGGCGAACCGTGCGGTGGTCTTTAGGGGAAGAATAAGAGGCGAGGAAGAAGAAGGGTTAGGAGACATAGGATCTTCATCCAACCGCCTGAAATGGTCGACTGACCGAAATGACGAAAGTCAGGCGACTTGCATGTAGACATTCCCATATATTCAGTACTATTATCGTAGGTGCAAGCAGTGCTCCTCAACCCATCAAGCTGAACAACATGCCACTCATAATTCCAAACTTAGTTGCTCAAATACGAATCTGATATGATGCTGACATGTACTAAAATAGAGAATGTTTAATTGGTCAGTTAATGTTTCTACTTTACTTTCGAAAAGCACATGCGCCACATATCAAGGGACAACAGGGAGTTGTGTTCTTTATGCGCTCTGGTTCATCATGTGTGGCCAACCAACATTTTATTATCCAAAATCTGCTTGCTCTTCTTTAGCATGCTCCTCTTCTGCTCTTCCTTTGTAAGTACTCTCTCCGTACCTAAATATAAGTCTTTGTAGAGATTCCTCCATGGACTACATACGGAGCAAAATGAGAGAATCTACACTCGAAAATGTATCTATATACATCCGTATGTGATCCATAGTGGAATCTCTACAAATATTTGTATTTAGGAACAGAGGGAGTATAATAGTTGTATAGTATGTTCTTTGTAGTGAAGAGGAGCAGGGACATTTGCAGTGTACATGTCTATTCGGTCGCTTGTCATGGACGCTTTCAACTCTTCGTGTTGGTCTTCATGTCGATTGTCATGGACACTTTCAACTCTTCGTATTCGATCGTATCTGTCGCCTTTGAGAGTTATACTGATAGTAACAGTACTGCACCTTTAGTTGTAGAGAGCTGGTATGCGGAGCCTTTCTAGCTGTACCGGCAATACTAGCACATATATTCCAGCAAGTTCCACTTTCCTGATTTTACTCCCGATGCTTAGAGTTTTCCCATTATATCTACATTACGATCTTAGTAGGTGCTTTGTGTCCTACTAGCAGCTGTCCACCCTTTAAAGCTAAATAACACACCAATCATACGTCCTAAGGTTCTTCAAATACGAATGTGATATGATACTGACATTAGCTAACAGACACACATATAATTGGTTAGCTAATGCTCCCACTTGAGTTTCCAAATGCATGTGGCCACATATAGAGAGACATCATGGAATTGCATTTCTTTGGGCGCTCTGATTCATCATGGGTGGGCAACCAACATTGTATAGAAAGAAGGAGAATCTCAATAATATGCTTCCCCTTCTATTCTTTAACATGTTCCTCTTCTGTTCTTCTTTAGTAAGTACAGTATGTTCCTTGTCAGGAAGGGGAGTAGGGACATCTGCAGTCGACGGCTCTATTGGGCCGGTTCTGCTACATGATTTCGCACTTCGAGTTGGTCTGCCATAATATCTCGAAAATGGTGGGAGTCGTGCGGTCTTTGATAGACTAAACTGATAGTAACAGCTGTGTGCCTTCAGATGAATAGAGCTAGCATGTAGGTGATCGATAGGCTGCATATTAGTAGCGGCAAAACCTTGTATTTTCCAGCCAGTTCTGCTTTCCAGATTTATTTATGGTGGTTATGGCGTACCCCTATTATCTACACTACGATCTGCCTACTGGCTCTGCGCTCTCGTTATCATGGTTTGGCAATAAAATTTCTATACGGTATATTATGAACCTATCATCTGCAAACTATCCTTACATCTGGAGCTCCCAACAGGGAGCCTATTTTGTGTGTGTAGTTGTGCCAGATTATATTAATCTACTCACCATATTACAGCACACATGGGTTCTCTTATCAGAATCCAGGGATAGCACACAAGGGTTTACAGGGAGCCCCTATTATATTACAATATACTCTGCATTGCAAAGATAATCTCACTACTATTTATGTTTTCATGCTTTTCAGATATTGTACGTAATCACAATGAATATAAGAATGCGCACATCAGAAGAATATTGCGGAACAATTCAATGGGTAACAAACTTGGCATCAAGGGATTGAGGTCCATTGTGGATCCAATGAAACCCACATGCTCCTGACCTATAGATTCGTATTCAGAATATGATCCTAGTGACTATTCTGAGCTCAAGGAGTCAAAGGCAGATGGCCTATCCTGTTCACCAATAAGGTGTCTGTTCTAATTTTGCAAGGTTTTATTGGTTGCACATATCTTGCAGAAGGTGTCTTGCATTTCTTTTGCTTCGTTGCACCGCCATCTGCTTACTTTACTCATGATATATGTGAAGATGCCATGCCCATCCATTATCAACACCTATTCCATTTGTCGTCATATCATGTTTTTCCATTCAAATGTTGTTCTTGTGTTTTAGACATCCAAAAGGAAGAGGGTGATTGCAGAACCTGAAGGAGTACAAGCAAAGTCCTTGAAAAAGGTGGTGCTACCGGAGAAATCACATAGCACCTGACGTATATTAGTGATAGAACCAGCGCCACAAAACCTAGGATATCGCAACTATGTTGTGTCGGCGTTCTAGGAACGGGGGTCCCCAGACTTGCCTGCCTGCGGCCCACGGTGTAGCGCATTAATGGCCTGGTACGGCCCATCTTCATCAACAATCACTCAAGACCCTCGCGAGGGGCCAAGCCTCATGAGGCGGACGACGCAAGGAATCCTCAGGGGCAGCCTCACTAGGCTGGCTCGCGAGGAGCGGAGAGATCAAGGCGAGGGGCACCTCATGAGGTTTCCGTGACGTGAGCCGTGATGAGCAAGGCCAGGCGGGCGCCGGCGCGCGTAGAGTACTTGTTGCCTCTTTGGTGCTAAAGAGGCAAGCGCGGGCGAGGAGTCCCGAGGCATCAGGCAAAGGTTTCCATATCGGTGCAACGAGACCAAGACCAGCAGGACGGCAGGACAGAGGTCATCACGGAGCCCACGATGGTGTCACCACCAGAGCCTTTGGCAGGCGAAGACCACCTTTTGTCAGGATAGCTTGTACTAGCTTTCCCCCTTCGAATTGGCCGTTGTGGGATCCCTTCCCGGCTATGGGAAGAGGACCCGGGCCTCTATAAATAGGACTAGCCACCACCATAGGAGGAAACTGATCTGGGATTGGATCCATTCCATTCTCACACGCACAAGCTCACCGAGCTCAAGAACACCTCTCCTCAGGAGGTTGTTCTTCCTTTGTACTTGTTCATCCCGAGCCTACAAGGCAATCCACCACACCACACTGGAGTAAGGTATTACACCACATCGGTGGCCCGAACCAGTATAAACTCTTGTGTCCCTTGTTCCTCAGGTTCGGCGAGCTAGGCTTTAAGATCGTGGCTAGAGCGTGAGCTAGGGGGAGAGAGATCTTCGTGCGCACCCCAGTGTTCGAACCTCAAGGGTTTTGCCGGAACCCGTAATCCGATATGTTGGTCGCTGCTTTGCTCTTGTGAGTACCTATCGTCCTATCACTGTCCTTACATTCATACCTGGTGGATTATGTGACATCATTGTGCATTATAGCTTGCTTATCCACTGTTCGCTCCAAATTATCATATCTATATTAATGCTTAAATTAATGTATAAAATACCCAATGCTTATGAAGAAATTTAGTTCTGCATTGTTCTTGTAAGTATCTGTTGTCCTTCATCACTGTACTTATATTTGTCAGGTAGTTCTTCATGTACACTTTGCAGCTTATTTTCCCTTGTCCTCCATTTTCTACACATCAGATCTACATTTACTCTTGCCAAAATATTAAATAAAACCAATGTTACTGAAGAAGTTTAGCTCCGCATTGCTCTTGTCAGTACCTTTTGCCGGTATGATGTATTTACATTTGTACTCTGCATATTAAGTTAAATAATTGCCATTTGTTCCTATATTTTCACATCTTTATTTACTCTTAGCAAAGTGTAGAATAAAGCCAATGCTCTTGAAGAAGAGTGTGTGGTAAACTTCTTGAATTGCCCCACCATCAATATGGACAAGGGCTTTATATAGCATGTCTTCACTACTAATGTAAGTTTGTCCTCCTCGAGCCTTCAAACTTTGTTGTGTATATTTGGATAGCTATGAGTGGAAATGCTATTTATTTTTGTTGTCTGCATCAAATTGCTTGTTCCAAGTTTATAAAGTAGAAGTACATAAACATAAGTTTGTCCTTCTCAATTTCAGTCTTTAGTTGTACAACCTAGTTCCTTATTCGTACCATGTAAATTAAACTAAACATAGCAAGTTATCTTCTTTAGCACTATGTGTATGCTTGTGTTCTTGATCCGTAATCCAGCGGTGTGGTGAAACTACCAACAACAACACAATGTCATATCCTGCTATGTCTCAACTATGAACAATGCCGTATTATATTAATGTTATTTAAATCGTGTCTCTTTATTTACCAATCTGAAATGGTATAAATTGACAGTACACTCACCATTCATGCTTATACGTTGTTTAGAACTACATGTATGCTTGTGTTCTTGATCTGTAATCCAGGGTCTGGTGAAGCTGGCCGCTCCTGCACAATGCAATTCCCTGCCGTCTTAACTATGAACAATGCCTATTATGTTAATGTATTTTTAAACCGTGTCTCTTTATGTCTGACAAAGAAATGAGATGAATTGATAGCGCTGATGCTTATACGTGCAAAACCTGTTATCTACCTACTTGTTTCTCTTTCAGGATGACAACACTGCTGCTAGGAAGAACTGCGACATGATAGTGAGTCCCTCTAACACATATTCCAGAGAAGAAGGAAACACATCTTGAGGGTAGGGATACAACCACGAAGTCATATCTTGATGTAGTGTCAAACTTACTCAGTGACACAAGCTCGATGAAGTCGCCGCCTGAATCTGTTCGACTTCTTCAGTCTGAAGTTCAAGCAGAAAAACATGCTTCCGCTCAAATCCGACTGGATCTCCAATCTCTATGCAAGATTAACCGTAAGTACATGATGTTTATTGATGATATGCAGCTTAAGTTGGTGGATATGAGCGCCAAAGAAGCGCAGTCTCATCAGGTTGCTAAGCTGCTTGCGCTGCAGCTCCTAGGTCGGGCTAACCTTTCTTGAACCGTGTTGAAGTGTTGTCGGTTCTGTCTATTATTTTGTCGGCCTGTTAACTTCCACTGGTGGCGACCTGCCCAGTTCATGTAATCTGTCATCTCGTTGCCCTTTACTATCACTGGCGGCAAACTTTGATGCCTAGGGGGTGTAATATGCTATAATTTCTTTGTTGTATAGTCTAGGTTTATTCTTCATCACGATGTTGTAATTTATTTGCTATTTCTGCTGTCGCCGCTCTGAGAAAAGGTCTTAATCTTCGATCGGTGCGCAATGAGCCAATAGGTTTAGGTTTATAAAATAATAATTTCTGTAATATTATCTGGCCCACTATTAGTTTCGAGCCTTTAAAAGGCCGAGTAAACTGCTTGCCTTAATTGGGCCCAAAAATTAAATAGGCTTTTAACAGATTGAGAACTAGATTCAACCTTAATTGTGGCGAACAAATCACGGGCCGACATCGTGCTATAATATAAATCGGCCCATTATTGGCCCATTCGGGTGACGGGCCATTAATAGGGTGAAATATTTTTGGGCCTTGGCTGACCCAATTACATGACGGGCGGGAAGCAGGCCGGATGTATAATGGGCCTAAATTAGGCCCAACACTCTCAAGGGCCTTTAACGGGCCGATAGGCAGTTTTGGCTAGAATGTATCCACGAAGACTACGGGCCGTTAAGAGGCCGAAAGTAACTACGGGCCATAATTAGGCCCAGGTGCAACTCATGCCTTTAAATGGCTGAAAGTGAAACCAGGCCGAAAGAGGCCCATATGTAGATAGGGCCGATGATAGGCCAAAACTAATATCGGGCCGAACTGTTAAACGGGCCATTAAGAGGCCGAAGAGCAAATCAGGCCGCCAATGGGCCCAATGGCACAATAGCTGTTAAAAGGGCCATAATTTGGCCCAAGAAATGAAAGTTAGTTAATAGGCCGGATCAGGTGTGGACCATAGTTTGGCCCATACTATTGCAGGCTGTTAATGGGCCGGATCTGATATGGGTCGTAAACTGGCCCAGAATATTGCTGTCATTTAACGGCCCGTATATGATGTGGGCTCTAATTTGGTCCAGAAAATGTTAGGCTGTTAACGGGCCGGCCCATTAGATCTGACGAAATCTTGTGGGTCTGTTCCTGGGCCGGCTTTTAGACCTATATGGTCCTCTATTGGGCCGTCCACGTGTCAATGTTTCATTGGCGATTCTTGTCAAATGGACGGTTGACATTTGAACCAATGCTTAGCCAACACGTGGTTCGTCGGCGAATGAGACTTTTACACGTGGAAAATCGCCATTGGTCCGGGCTGTTAACGGGTTATCGGATCCAAACTGGAACCCGATAGCTTAACGGCGACCCGTTACGGTGGATGCCACGTGTCGGTCACCCTTGATGAAAGCACTTCTATGACACGCGATTTATCGTCATGGAAGTGGACACTTCCGTGATGATAATTTTGGTAATGTCATGGAACATTTCTACGACAACACAGGTATGACTATCTTGATTCTGTCATAAAATTGTCATGGATGTACATGCATGACAGAAAACGTGACCTACTGTGACAAACATGTATCATCACGAAAGTGTATTTTTTTGTAGTGTTACCATGGCCCCGCCATGCTGTCCATCGACCACCTTCGGCTTTAGATTGATGACCTTGAGCCACAGGCCGAAGTGTGGGGGGGGGATGCGAAGAAGAGCCTCACACACGACGATAAACGCCGATATGTGGAGGAAAGAATTTGGGGCTAGATCATGGAAATCTAACCCATAGTAGAACATAAGGCCCCGGACAAAGGGGTGGAGGGGAAACCCTAGCCCTCGGAGGAAATAGGGGATGAACATGACCCTCTCACCCGACTCCGGAGTAGGAATAACTTGACCTTTGTCAGGGATCCTATGCGCGATATCCGCGGTCAAATAACCCGCGCTCCGGAGATCCTTGACGTCCTTTTCGGTGACGGAGGAGGCCTCCCACTTGCCCTTGGAACCAGACCCGGCCATTGCTGGGGGAGGTGGTAGTGGTGGGAAAGATTGGAGTTGGGGGCGCAAGAGCTTGGAGATTGGAAGACAGGGGCTAGAGGAAGGTGTGGGGAAAAAGGAGGGACCTTTATCCTCTTATAGACGGTGAAAATACCAAACGTCCCCCTCTCAAGCCATAAACCTCGCATGTTCCCAATGAGATCATGCGTAAGGCTCGGTTGGGTTACCCAAACTGTCGTGGAATTGTCACGGCAGATGTCCTCGAGCTAGGACTTAGTCGTGGAGCCATCGCAACTAGGAAGCTTGAAGGGGTTATGTGGGACAAGGAACGCGAGGGTTTATACTGGTTCGGCCCCTTACGATGAAGGTAAAAGCCTACGTCCAGTTGAGGTGGTATTGATTAGGGTTACGATCACCAGGGAGCTAAACTGCTATGCCCGGCTCTCGACGAGATTGTTGTTGTCCCTAAACCGCTGCCGGGTCGTCCCTTTATATAGGGAGGCGGACGCCCAGCAGCCCTTAGAGTTCCGGCCGGCTCATAAGAGTGTCCGGCTCGGACTCTCAATCATACTTGCCTTACACTACAAGTTCTACCATAATAATGATTATAACTATGGGCCTTAAGCCGTATCCGGGTCTTAGCCCATCTCTGGCCCATCTCTTCAAGCTTGTCTTCGGGCTTCTGGCAATGACCATACGAGTAACCCGGGCCCTCCTAGCGGGTGACTCTAAGGTCTATATCCTCAACATTAGGCCCCAGATTGATTTGAGCCGGCTCATGTCAATCTTCAATGCTTCTGATAGAAAAAATCTCCGGCTTACCATTCATGTGAAAGCCATAACCCGGAGTGACTTCATCCTCTGGACTCCGGATAATCCGCCGTGACGTCATCCTCCATTAAGTCCGTTTTTTACCCCGCCAGATTCGCAACGGATCTTTGCTTTTACTGTCATTCTGAAAATCGAGGCGTCGTGGGGGGAGATAACCACGCCGTGGTCTCCTTGAATCTCGCGCCCACTTATGACCTTGCCTTATAAATAGGCCGGCCCGACGGGCTCTTCTCACGCTCCCTTCTTCCTCCTCGCGCCGCTGCCTTCTCACCGAGCTCGCACTCCGCCGCCGCCGTCTCGCCTCTGGTCTTCGTCAACCTTGGCCGCTGCATCACCCTGACTCGGACCAGACAAACGGCGGCGACTCCTGCACCTCTTCAGCTCCGGTAAGTTCTCACCACCCCATAGAGTAGATCTGCAGTAGGGTTCGCCGTGTTCTTCGTGTTCATCGCCATTGCCACAAGCTTCGATAGTTCTTCGTAGTCACTGCCCTTGTTTGATCCTTAGCCTTGTATAGAACTAGTGCGGCAGTTGTTTAGGCCTCATTTCAAATGCCAGTAGATCTCTTTCCACTGTATAGATGCTTCGTTCGAGCTCAAGAACATCCGCTCGTCTGTTTCTAGGTCTAGAAAATTTTCATTTCACCCGACCATTTTGATCCAAAAAAGTTACCGCAATATGTGAAACCTGTTTTACCACACTTAGTAAAAACTGCAACCATTGAATCTTGGCAGCTTATGATTCCGGGTTAAAGTACCCACGCGCTGTAGAATCCTCCGGCTTAACTGTAGTAAGGCCGTAGATAACCAACTTAATCTGAATGCCCCTGCGGCTTAAATAACCCACTGTACCTGAGTATATATCATTAGTCCCCTTCATAAGCCGCCACCTTACTTTTGAACTGTAGATCTCCGGCTTATAATTAACCCGGACATTTTCCTTTTGTCATCGACTGCCAACTTTCACCATGCCTCCCAAGGCTCCCATCACTTGCAACTGGATGAGGTCCAACGTCACCAACGAGACCCTAGCCAATTTTGTGAAGTCCGGATATCTCCCTAAGAAAGAAGTCATGTCCTACCGTGCCCCTGACCCGTCAGAAGAAAGACCACAGCCAAGGGACGGGGAGGTAGTGATCTTCGCAGATCATATGAGCCGGGGCTTCGCACCGCCCGGCTCAAAGTTTTTTAGAGATGTGCTCAACTTCTTCGACTTGCGGCCTCAAGATATAGGACCCAACTCCGTATCCAACATCTGCAATTTTCAAGTCTTCTGCGAGGTTTACCTTGGAGAAGAGCCAAGTCTGCTGCTTTTCAGAGAGCTGTTTTACTTAAACCGCCAGAATGAGTGTGCCAATGGGCCGAGTCTAGAGTTAGGTGGCATTTCCATCCAGCGGCGTAGGGATTGTTTGCTCCCTTATGCAGAGCCGCCGAGCCACCCCAAGGACTGGAACATGACTTGGTTCTACTGCCAAGATACGTCCCCGGCTGACGAAAGCCCGCTGCCCGGCTTTTGCCCAACACGTCTAGAGCCGACTCACCCACTGTCGGATAAGCTAACTCCAGCGGAGCGCCAACCTCTGCTTCCTACCATCAATAAAATCAAGGCCCTCCTGGGCAACGGTCTAAACGGAATCGACCTGGTCCGGGTCTGGATCTCATGGCGGGTGATCCCATTGAGCCGCCGCCCCGGCTTAATGTGTGAGTACACCGGGCGAAAGGATGACCCTCAGAGGCACAGCCACAATGATCTTCCAGAAGATGTTGCAGAAGAGGAGACCAAGGCTCTTTTAAACGAGAGCCTGGCAGACTGCGGAAGGACCGGGTTAGCCCCATTCTGCAAGACCAATCCAGCCCCAGCGGTAAGCCGCTGACTTTAACTTTTCATCTTCGTCTGCATATAACCTTCATCTGAACCTGTTTTAAGAATTCCTCATTGTATTTTTCAGGCTGATGACAAGTTCTGGCGGGTCAAGTATGACCATGAGGCGGCCAAGAAGGCCAGGAAGGCGAAGAAAGCCGCCAAGAAAGCCGCCCCTCGCAAAAAAGGAAGCAGGCCTACTGCTTCGGAGCTGATGCAATTAAGCGACAGCTCCGAGTCAGAGGTAACCCCCAAGCCTTTAAATTCTTGCTGTACTTGTTATTTGTTGCTGTTTTCCTTATCAACACTTGCTCATTGACAGGATGACACCGGCGCTAGTAACCCGGTAGTTGAAGAGGTAACGTCACTTTCCTCCGACTCGGAGCCCTTGCCACAGCTGAAAGTCCGAAGGGTAACTCGGAAAGTAAGCTTTTCCAATCCTTTAGCTCATCAAGACCCTCAATTTCTTTGGAAGCGACAGGTTCACGAAAGCCGGCGTCACACCCGGACCAACAAGGATACCGACCTCTCCGCCGGGTTACCCGACGCAACAAGGAAGCGTCGAACTGAGGTTTTTTCTCACTTGTACCCTTTTCACCCATTGGCGGGTGTTATCCGTCAGCCACTCAATTCTTCTGACTCCAATTACCAGGAGACCTCCCCTTCTTCGGGCGACTCTATGCAATCGAGTCTTCCGACTTTCAAGACCGCGCCCGGGTAATGACAACCATCTCACATTATACTTGTCTGTACTTACTCTTTTTATGCTGAATGTTTTTGCTCTTTCAGCGCCCAGGCAAAGCTCACCAAAAGAGCGAAGAAGACCAGGTCAGCCGGAGTGCCGGACTTACCTGAACCGGAGGTGACGGCTCAAGAGCCGCCAGCTGCCTCCGCCCCCGAAGCCACCACTCCGATGGACACAGCACCTGAAGCCACTGCCCCAACTACCAAGGCAACGACCGAAGCTTCGGTTAACCCGGAGGCCTCCGGCTCAGCTCCGCCAGCAGACGACCCAGACGTGGTAATCACCCGGACGGAGTTCGTTGAGCCGGGGAGACCGACCGTGCTGGCCAAATGCTCCGCGAAGGGGGAGTTGCTGCAGCCCCACCGGGTGAACCTGGACCTCTCCGACTACACCAACTTGAGCATTGGAGAGCTCGTCTCTGGCTACATCAGCCAGGTGCACAAGAGCCGGGACACGGAGGTCACCATGGTAAACCAGATCCAACAAAAATCTGAGGTATCCTTCTGCTATCTTCTTACTTACTGCATAGTTACCTTTGCCATGCTAGCCCCCAAGTCGACGACTTATGATTTGAATATGTTGTAGACTTAGGTTCCGGCTTACTCAATTGAGCCGGCAGTACGTAGATAGATACGTTCAATATGCATTAGCCCCCAAGTGCCAAGTGTCTTTGCTTGGAAAGCGCTTGGGACTTATATAATGACTGTTAATAACCCGGTAATTTATTCAGGCTGTTGGCAAGAAGCTAGAGTCGGACCTTGCGGATCTCAAGAGCCGGCTGAAGACGCAGGAGATGGAGACCCGGAAGGCAAACGCCAAGTTTGTCTCCAGCATCGCCGCTCAAGAGAAACTGAAGACAGAATTTGATGCTGAGCGGAAGGCCTGGGCTGAAGAGAAGGCCGCACTGGTGACCCGGGCAGAACAGGCGGAGAAGACTCTCTCTGAGAAGACCGCCGAGCTCACCAGCCTAAAGCGCCAGGTTTCCCAAATGGTGGCCGCCATCTTCGGTAAGTCGCCTCACCGACTCTCATCAATGTCAGAATGTTTATGTCTCAGTATTCATCCTTGCCGCCGGCTTATCTGATTCTGTTAAATAGGCCCCAGAAGTGCCAACCTCAACCGGAGCGTGGTCACCAAGCTCAAGGCCGTGTATACCCTGGTGGAACAGCTCTACACCGGGTCACAACGTGCCTTAGCTGTGGTGGCTCCAACGAGGTGCCAACTCATCTGGCCGAAGTCCTGCGCCGGCTCGCCGTTCTGCCTCAGCAGATCCAAGAGCTGCGACGGGCCAAGGCATTCCTGCCGGAGCTAGACCCGGCAGACATCGCCCTGGATTATCCAAGCCTGAAGGAAGACGGCTCAGCTTTTGATCAGAAGGACTTCGCGGCGTGCGTGAAGGCTGTACGCCCGGTGGCCACCCTCATTGGGAATGACAAAGATCTGACCAAGTACCAGCCGGGTTATGACGCGGAGAATCAGAGGATTCCAACCCCTCGCTATGAAGCCCTCAACCTGATCCCGCCGGCTCGTCAGCACACCTTCGCCCCAGAGATCGACCCGGCCGGGTTAATTGACGAGGAAGCCCAGTTCGAGGCTCTCAGCGGCATCGACTGGAAGTCATCAACCTTCCAAGTCTTGGGATCAGCCGGAGGAGAGGACAGGAACGAGCCGGAGACTTCCACTCAGCGGGCATCGTAACTCGGCTGTCGGTTTATCCAACAATGCTCCACCCTTGTTAGATTTGATGAGTTTTTGTAATAAAGTAGGTGCAATAGTTCATCTCTGCCGTGCCATCGTGCACGTATGGAATGCGAAAGTCCTTTGAAATTGTCTCTTTGATGTTTCTCCGGGTCATAATCATCCCTTCGTTTTTCTCAACCTTAAAGAGGTGCCTTTAAATATCCTGCATAAAAAGGTAGATCACAAGTCTCGAGGCGGCTTACCGCCCTGAGAATCAGGTGTTTTGGATAGATAACCCGGAATATGAATCAAAAAAGACTGGTCCTCAATTATATCCTTAACACAGCCGTAATAATGCACTTAGCAGTCTGTGAGCATACTTCCGGTTTAGATAACCCGTGTAACAAGGTTGGTATCTTAACTCCGACTTACCTGTCGTAATGACACCCATGGCGTTCAAAATTAAGCCGGTAAAGTGAGACCCGGCCGTACACACCTTGACATAATCAGAGTAAGCTTGTGATAAAGCAGAGGAACTTTAGGGGCTTCCGGTTCGAATACGACCAGAAACCCGGCCCAAAGGGGTTAAGCCATGATTTGGATACGATCATATAGCCCCCAGTGGGTGTGGCGATGCCAATCAAGAGGGTACCGACAGCTATGTTCTCTTTGGTTCGAATACGACCCATGTTTGAACAGGAAGCCCCCAAGTGATTTCAAGATTTGTTTAGCGACGCTGATTCGAATACGATCCACGTCGGTTCTCGGAGGGGTTAAACTATGATTCAAATATGACCAAAGATAACCTCCCAATGAGCTCGGCACTTTGCCAATCAAATGGGTATCGACAGTTATGTTCTCTTTGGTTCGAATACGACCCATGTTTGAACAAGAAGCCCCCAAGTGACCTTACTTGTTATGGCTAGATTCGAATACGACCATAAGCCGGATCCTCCTTTAAGTCATCACGTAATCTTTGTAATAAAAACAATACGTGCATACTTAGAGGAGAAAATAGGACAGAGGTCCTGCTTATTGCTTCATCATAATATATACATGTCTGAGAGAAATATGTACACCACGAGAGCCGGTGGCTCAAGTGTAGTAAGGCCGAAGCTGAGCTATGTTCCACGGCCGACGGGTCTCCTCCTCCAACTTACGTGAATCTTTGTGCTCCCGAACATCAATGAGGTAATAGGACCCGTTGTGCAAGTTCTTGCTGACCACAAAGGGCCCTTCCCAAGGCGGGGATAACTTGTGTGCATCTGTTTGATCCTGGATGAGCCGGCGCACAAGGTCGCCTTCCTGGAAGACCCGGGATTTGACTCGGCGGCTATGATAACGACGCAGGTCTTGTTGGTAAATCGCCGAACGGGCCGCTGCCACATCACGCTGTTCGTCCAACAAGTCAAGAGCATCCTGGCGCGCCTGTTCATTATCCGTCTCAACATAAGCCGCCACGCGAGGTGAGTCGTGACGGATATCACTGGGGAGGACTGCTTCTGCTCCATAAACCATGAAAAAAGGCGTGAAGCCTGTAGACCTGTTAGGAGTAGTGTTGATGCTCCATAAGACGGAGGGCAACTCCTCCACCCAACAACCCGGCGTCCGTTGCAAAGGGACCAAAAGCCGGGGCTTGATGCCCTTCAGAATCTCCTGGTTAGCTCTCTCAGCTTGACCATTGGATTGAGGATGAGCCACTGAGGAAACATCAAGTCGGATATGCTCTCGTTGACAAAACTCTTCCATAGCGCCTTTGGAGAGATTGGTGCCATTGTCAGTTATGATGCTGTGCGGAAAGCCGAAGCGGAAAATCACCTTTTTCATAAACTGAACCGCCGTGGCTGCATCGCACTTGCTAACTGGCTCAGCTTCTACCCACTTTGTGAACTTATCAACTGCCACCAAGAGGTGGGTCTTCTTATCCTTGGACCTTTTAAAAGGCCCAACCATATCAAGCCCCCAAACCGCAAAGGGCCAAGTGATCGGGATCATCCTCAGCTCCTGAGCCGGCACATGAGCCCGTCGTGAGAACCTCTGGCAACCATCACATTTACTGACCAAGTCCTCTGCATCAGCATGAGCCGTTAACCAATAAAAACCATGACGAAAAGCCTTGGCCACAAGAGACTTTGAGCCGGCGTGATGGCCACAATCCCCTTCATGGATCTCACGCAAGATCTCTTGACCTTCCTCAGGGGAGACACAACGCTGAAACGCTCCTGTAACACTGTGATGATGTAACTCGCCATCGATAACGATCATGGACTTAGCTCGCCGGGTTATTTGCCTGGCCAACGTTTCATCCTCAAGCAACTCTCCCCGGGTTATATAAGCCAGATATGGCATTGTCTAGTCTGGTATGACATGAAGAGCCGCCACTAGTCGTGCCTCCGGGTCAGGGACAGCCAAGTCTTCCTCTGTAGGCAACTTAACTGAAGGGTTATACAGGACGTCCAGGAAAGTGTTAGGCGGTACCGGCTTTCGCTGAGAGCCCAGCCGGCTTAGAGCATCCGCCGCCTCATTCTTCCTGCGATCAATGTGCTCCACTTGGTAGCCCTGAAAGTGCCCCGCAATGGCATCAACCTCGCGGCGATAAGCCGCCATGAGAGGATCTTTAGAATCCCACTTTCCTGATACTTGTTGAGCCACCAAGTCTGAGTCACCAAAGCACCTTACCCGGCTCAAGCTCATCTCCTTAGCCATCCGAAGACCGTGGAGCAAGGCCTCGTACTCAGCCGCATTGTTAGTGCAAGGAAACATCAACTGTAGCACATAATGGAACTTGTCACCTTTAGGGGAAGCCAATACAACGCCAGCCCCCGAGCCCTCCAACTGCCTGGACCCATCGAAGTGAATAGTCCAATATGTGTTATCCGGCTTTTGCTCGGGCACTTGTGACTCTGTCCAATCATTGATGAAATCCACCAAGGCTTGAGATTTAACAGCAGTGCGTGGCACATATTTAAGACCATGAGGTCCAAGCTCTATAGCCCACTTAGCAATTCTCCCTGTGGCCTCTCTGTTTTGAATGATATCACCAAGGGGGGCAGAACTGACCACAGTGATGGGATGACCCTGAAAGTAATGCTTAAGTTTCCGGCTCGCCATGAACACACCATAGACCAACTTCTGCCAATGCGGGTACCGCTGTTTAGACTCAATGAGCACTTCGCTGACATAATAAACCGGCCGCTGAACCGGATGCTCCTTACCCTCCTCCTTGCGCTCTACCACAATAGCCACACTGACGGCTCGTGCGTTTGCCGCCACATACAGTAGTAAGGGCTCCTTATCAACCGGAGCAGCAAGGACTGGGGGCTCTGCCAGCTGCTTCTTCAAATCCTCAAAGGCGGTATTAGCTGCATCATTCCAGACAAAGTTATCAGTTTTCTTCATCAACTGATATAATGGCATGGCCTTCTCACCCAAACGGCTTATAAACCGGCTTAAAGCAGCAATGCGACCCGCCAAACGCTGAATGTCATTTATACACGCCGGCTTAGCCAGGGAGGTGATGGCCTTGATCTTCTCCGGGTTAGCTTCAATGCCTCTGTCAGAAACCAAAAACCCAAGAGTTTGCCTGCAGGGAACACCAAAGACACACTTGGCCGGGTTAAGCATCATCTTATAGACCCGGAGATTATCAAAAGTTTCCTTTAAATCATCTATCCGGGTTTCCTCTTTGATGGACTTAACCACAATATCGTCCACGTAAGCGTGAACATTGCGCCCGATCTGTTTGTGAAGACAGTTCTGTACACAACGCTGGTAAGTCGCCTGTGCACACTTGAGTCCAAAGGGCATAGACACATAGCAGAAGGCTCCAAAGGGAGTGATGAACGCCGTCTTCTCCTGGTCCTTAACTGCCATCTTAATCTGATGATAACCGGAATAAGCATCCAAGAAACTTAAACGTGCACAACCTGCCGTAGCATCAATGATTTGATCAATATGGGGGAGGGCAAAAGGATCAGCCGGACACGCCTTATTCAAGTCCGTGTAGTCCACACACATCCGCCAGGTGCCGTTCTTCTTGAGCACGAGCACCGGGTTAGCCAACCACTCTGGGTGAAAAACTTCAACGATAAACCCGGCCGCCAAGAGCCGGGCCACTTCTTCACCAATAGCTTTCCGCCTCTCTTCATTAAACCGCCGAAGGAACTGTCTGACCGGCTTAAATTTCGGATCAACATTGAGAGTATGCTCAGCGAGTTCTCTAGGTACACCTGGCATGTCAGAGGGTTTCCATGCGAAGATGTCCCTATTCTCACGGATGAACTCGATGAGCGCGCTTTCCTATTTTGGATCCAGATTGGCACTGATGCTAAACTGCTGAGATGAATCTCCTGGAACAAAATCAACAAGCTTAGTTTCATCAGCCGACTTAAATTTCATCGCCGGCTCATTCTCCGTCGTCGGCTTTTTCAGAGAGGTCATATCTGTTGGGTCAACATTGTCCTTATAAAACTTCAACTCCTCTGTAGCACAAACAGATTCTGCATAAGCCGCATCACCTTCCTCACACTCCAGAGCCACTTTCCGGCTGCCGTGAACCGTAATGGTCCCATTGTGACCCGGCATCTTGAGCTGTAAGTACACATAACATGGCCGTGCCATGAACTTGGCGTAAGCCGGCCGTCCAAATATAGCATGGTATGGACTTCTTATCTTGACCACCTCAAAGGTCAATTTCTCCACCCTGTAGTTGTTCTCATCACCAAAGGCCACTTCCAATTCGATCTTGCCGACTGGATAAGCCGACTTACCAGGTACTACACCATGGAAGATAGTGTTTGACTGGCTGAGGTTCTTATCAACCAACCCCATACGGCGAAAAGTCTCATAATAGAGGATGTTGATGCTGCTGCCTCCATCCATGAGCACCTTTGTGAACTTATATCCTCCCACTTGAGGAGCCACCACTAAGGCCAAGTGGCCCGGGTTATCCACCCGGGGAGGGTGATCCTCCCTACTCCACACTATAGGCTGCTCAGACCACCGCAAGTAGCGTGGGACCGCCGGCTCAACCGCATTCACAGCCCTCTTGTGAAGCTTCTGATCTCGCTTGCACAAACTAGTGGTAAACACATGATACTGTCCACCGCTAAGCTGCTTTGGATTGGTCTGATAACCCCCCTGCTGCTGTTGATGACCCTGGCCAGACTGTTGATTAAAGCCCCCTTGACCACTCTGAGGACCAGAATTTGAGCCGCCCCCCGGGCCATGAAAGCCGCCGGCGCCTGAGCCGCCGGCACCTGAGCCGCCACCCGGGCCATTGTAGTTTTTAAAGGCCTTCATGATTGCACAATCCTTCCATAGATGAGTCGCTGGCTTCTCTCTAGAGCCGTGCCTCGGACAAGGCTCATTCAACAGCTGCTCTAGTGAAGGTCCTGACCCGCCGCCTCGGGGAGGGGGCCTCCCCTTGCGTCGCTGGTTATTGCCTTGCGCGCTGGCGTTGGCCACAAACTCTAGGCTGCCATCTGCCTTGCGCTTGCCTCCTCCTTGGTTCCCCGGGTTAAACTGAGGACCCTTGCCATTGCCGTTCTTCTTTCCCTTCCCTGCCCTTTCATCATCTGAAGGGGGATCCTTGGTACCATCAGAATTGGCGTACTTGACAAGAGCTGCCATTAGCGTACCCATATCAGTGTAGTCGCGCTTAAGCCGCCCGAGTTTCATCTTCAGGGGCACAAAACGACAATTCTGCTCCAGCATTAAAACTGCTGAGCCGGCATCCATCTTGTCTGATGAATGTATGATCTCCTTAACCCGGCGAACCCAATGTGTCGTGGACTCACCCTCCTGCTGCTTACAGTTAGTCAAATCCACAATTGACATAGACTGCCTACAGGTATCTTTGAAGTTTTGGATGAACCGGGCTTTCAGCTCAGCCCAAGACCCAATGGAATTCGGTGGTAGCCCTTTCAACCAAGTGCGGGCAGTTCCATCTAACATCATGGTGAAATACTTGGCCATGGCCGCCTCACTGACCTCCAGCAGCTCCATAGCCATCTCATAACTCTCGATCCAGGCTGCGGGTTGCAAGTCAGCTGTGTAGTTAGGCACCTTCCTAGGGCCCTTGAAGTCCTTAGGTAGACGTTCATTACGGATAGCTGGCACCAAACAAGGGACACCCCCGGTCCTGGTAGGGATACCCACATCAACGGAAGTCGTCGGATAAGCCGGGGGGGGGGGTCTGGTAAGCCGTCAATTGAGGCACTTGCTCCGCCTCTTGGCGCGCTTTGTCCTCGTCTGCTGCGTAAAAGGCTCCATTATAAGCCGGGCCATGGCCAGGGGGCGGGTCATGGCGTCGGACGTTACTTGAGCCGGTTGCTGAGACCATGTGCCGGCTGTAACTCGGGCTCTGGCCTGGACGAGGGGTCGAGTGGATCCTGTCCCGGCTGTAGGAGTATGCCTCTTGCTGCGCCAGTGCTGTCTGAAGGAGTTCCCTGACCCGACGGGTTTCAATAGCCGTCGGAGAGTCGCCGTCAACTGGGAGAGTCGCCAGCCGTGCTGCCGCAGCGACCATGTTCTCCAGCGAGTTATTATAATGACCCGGGGGTATTGGCACATACTGAGGCGGGGCAGGGGCACCTGGGGAGGCCCCATCACTCGTGGCTGAATAAGGGGTCCAGACCCGGGCGCTATGACCCCTGGCGGGTTACTAGACCCTGCACCTGGCGTGTTGAAGAGGTTGCGTGGATCGTAAACCGGAGGGAGTCGAGATTGGGCCTTTTGATGCCTCCTTCTTATGACCTCATTGGCCGCGTTCTGATCCATCGTGAGTTGGAAGGACTGCGCCTGAATCAGCTGAGTCCGGGCATCGAGAGCCGCCCGCTCCGCAGCCAGCCTGATCCCTTCCGCTGCAAGATCCTCTTTAGCTTTTATCAGATCCAATTTTAACTGTGCCACCTCCGCATCATGCTGAGCTTGATCCGCCGGGTCAACCGTGGCGGTTAACAGGGCCGTCATCTTGTCCGTGAGATCCATTAGCACCTGAGCCGGCGAAGGCACCGGGGTTCCCGCTCCAGCAGCAGGGTTCTGAACAGGCTACGCACCAGCCATAAAAACTCCAACCTGACTTGGCGGCTCAAATAGGTCCAGAATACTGTCACGATCGGAACAACCCATGAGCCCGTCATCCTGAAGTTGGTACAACGAGTTTGACTCATCGGTGGCCGACTCGCCATCAGAGCCGGCGGCCGTCTCATCACCGGACCCAGCTGGATCAAAGGGCCCTCCATGGGTGCATCCCACAAAAGTGTGCTTTACAGCAGGCCGGGCCCGGGCGGGTCGTGCGCGCTGAGCCGTTTCGATGAGATCGGCGCAGAGATCTGGCTCAGGTCCCGGTTCACCAATCTTACCAATGAAGACATGGATTCCGCCGAAGGGGACCCGGTACCCGTACTCAGTTGAGCCGGCGTCGGGGCCCCAGTTTGCATCGTCGATGTAGAGCTTGCCGCGACGACTCTTGGTCATCCGGCCCACAGCGTATCCCTTGAGCTTTTCGAAGCTGCCCTTCAAGAACTCAAATCCACCGTGCGCTGGCCCCACGGTGGGCGCCAACTGTCGTCGAATTGTCACGGCAGATTTTCTCGAGCTAGGACTTAGTCGTGGAGCCATCGCAACTAGGAAGCTTGAAGGGGTTATGTGGGACAAGGAACGCGAGGGTTTATACTGGTTCGGCCCCTTACGGTGAAGGTAAAAGCCTACGTCCAGTTGAGGTGGTATTGATTAGGGTTACGATCACCAGGGAGCTAAACTGCTATGCCCGGCTCTCGATGAGATTGTTGTTGTCCCTAAACCGCTGCCGGGTCGTCCCTTTATATAGGGAGGCGGACGCCCAGCAGCCCTTAGAGTCCCGGCCGGCTCATAAGAGTGTCCGGCTCGGACTCTCAATCATACTTTCCTTACACTACAAGTTCTACCATAATAATGATTATAACTATGGGCCTTAAGCCGTATCCGGGTCTTAGCCCATCTCTGGCCCATCTCTTCAAGCTTGTCTCCGGGCTTCTGGCAACGACCATACGAGTAACCCGGCCCCTCCTGGCGGGTGACTCTAAGGTCTATATCCTCAACACAAACCATATTGAGGAGAATCCCGTAATAGGTGGGCACGATCTCTGTTTTGACGAGACGTGCCAATGGAGGTTAGACCTCGAAACGCGAAATGGGAGGCGTGAAAACGGTTCGAAATGTTAAAGAGTCAACTGTGACACTTCGTCGAAAAAGTTGTCAGTAAAAGACATTGTTCCTATTTTGACTTCTTGCCTTCGTGACTAAGGGTTGTATTGATTATGCAGAGCCGGACACAGTTCGTTTATGCAAGAAGCTAACTTCAAATATTCAGGAGAAGGAACCCACCTTGCAATGCCGAAGATAATCCGCATGCCAAACACATCGTCATCAAAGACTGGTTCAGGGGCTACTGAGGGAGTCCTGGATTAGGGGGTCCTCCGGAGTCCGGTCTATTTCATATGGGCCAGACTGATGGGCCGTGAAGATAAAGCAGAAGACTATCCCTCGTGTCCGGGTGGGACTCCTCTATGCGTGGATGGCAAGTTTGTTGTCCGGATGTATGATGACCCACAAGTATAGGGGATCTATCGTAGTCCTTTTGATAAGTAAGAGTGTCGAACCCAACGAGAAGCAGAAGGAAATGATAAGTGGTTTTCAGCAAGGTATTCTCTGCAAGCACTGAAATTATAGGTAACAGATAGTTTTGTGATAGGATAATTTGTAACGAGCAACAAGTAACAAAAGTAAATAAAGTGCAGCAAGGTGGCCCAATCCTTTTTGTAGCAAAGTACAAGCCTGGACAATTTCTTATATGAAGGAAAACGCTCCCGAGGACACATGGGAATTATCGTCAAGCTAGTTTTCATCACGTTCATATGATTCGCGTTCGGTACTTTGATAATTTGATATGTGGGTGGACCGGTGCTTGGGTGCTGCCCTTACTTGAACAAGCATCCTACTTATGATTAACCTCTATTGCAAGCATCCGCAACTACAACAAAAGTATTAAGGTAAACCTAACCATAGCATGAAACATATGGATCCAAATCAGCCCCTTACGAAGCAACACATAAACTAGGGTTTAAGCTTCTGTCACTCTAGCAACCCATCATCAACTTATTACTTCCCAATGCCTTCCTCTAGGCCCAAATAATGGTGAAGTGTCATGTAGTCGATGTTCACATAACACCACTAGAGGATAGACAACATACATCTCATCAAAATATTGAACAAATACCAAATTCACATGACTACTAATAGCAAGACTTCTCCCATGTCCTCAGGAACAAACGTAACTACTCACAAAGCATATTCATGTTCATAATAAGAGGAGTATTAATATGCATATAGGATCTAAACATATGATCTTCCACCAAATAAACCAACTAGCATCAACTACAAGGAGTAATCAACACTACTAGCAACCTACAAGTACCAATCCCAGACTTGGAGACAAGAATGGATACAAGAGATGAACTAGGGTTTGAGAGGAGATGGTGCTGGTGAATATGTTGATGGAGATTGCTCTCTCCCGATGAGAGGAGCGTTGGTGATGACGATGGCGATGATTTCCCCCTCCCAGAGGGAAGTGTCCCCGGCAGAACAGCTCTGCCGGAGCCCTAGATTGGTTCCGCCTCGTGGCGGCGGAGTCTCGTCCCGAAAGCTTGCTTATGATTTTTCTTCGGACGAAAGACTTCATATAGCAGAAGATGGGCATCGGAGGGCCAACGAGGGGCCCACGAGGCAGGGGGCGCGCCCAGGGGGGTAGGGCTCGCCCCCCACCCTCGTGGACAGGTGGAGGCCCCCTTGACGTATTTCTTCTGCTCAGTATTTTTTATTATTTCCAAAAATAACTTTCGTGGAGTTTCAGGACTTTTGGAGTTGTGCAGAATAGGTCTCTAATATTTGCTCCTTTTCCAGCCCAGAATTCCAGCTGCCGGCATTCTCCCTCCTTATGTAAACCTTTTAAAATAAGAGAGAATAGGCATAAGTATTGTGACATAATCTGTAATAACAGCCCATAATGCAATAAATATCAATATAAAAGCATGATGCAAAATGGACGTATCAATGTACTATTTCCTTCCTCTGCAAACCGACTCTGTACAACCCTAGGCCCCTCCGGATGTATATAAACCAGAGGGTTTAGTCTGTAGAGGCTATCAGAACAATCATAGGCTAGATAGCTAGGGTTTAGCCATTACGATCTCGAGGTAGATCAACTCTTGTAACCCCTATACTCATCGAATACAATCAAGTAGTACGTAGGGTTTTACCTCCTTTAAGAGGGCCCAAACCTGGGTAAAACACTGTGTCCCTATTGTCCCTTGTTACCCTCGATCATCGGACACACACCTTGGGATCCCCTACCCGAGATCTGTCGATTTTGACACCGACAGGGGGCACTCCATGTCGGCAACTATGATGTAGATGGAGTTTCACGCTGGGCAAGCTCCACGTCGATGGTAGTGTGGACGGCGCCCTACCTCGGGCAAGCTCCTTATCAGCGATGGTGTGGATGGCTCCCCTCCTTGGCCGAGCTGTGTACCACCTTGGGCAAGCTGTAGTTGGCGGCTGCGTAGAATACGCCTCACCATGAGAGGACGGGGTGGTGCATGGTGCCATGTGGATGATGCAGACCTATCCTCCATGACATGTAGTTAGGGTCGATCTCCCTGCCTAGGAGGGGATGCATGTCGTGGCGGAAGTGTTTGCTGTAGAGGGTCTCGTACTCGCCACTGTGAGTAGGCTGAGGGTTCCTCTCATTGTCTTGATGTTTTGACCATTTCCAATGTGGCGGCATATTAGGATGCCCCCACTCTAAGTGGCAAGTTTGAGGACAATGACTTGGAGATTGGTGCCTCGTCCTACTTGCAACTTGTATTGGTAAAGTATTCGGTGTTCCTTGATCATGGAACTACCTCTGGATATGGTTCATCTACTCCTGGAGTTGGTGAAATTCACGCCACAGTTCCTTGTCACATGGTGCGGGTGCTTCATGGCGAAGAGCTACAAACATGCTATCATTGGGGAGAGATTGCCCACCGACCATCGAGTTGTGGAGACATGGAGCCCATGCACCCCTTCGAGTATCGCCGATGTTCAAGAAGACAATAGGGCCTGGTAGGACATGCTCTTTACGTTAGCGCCATTTTCAGAACTCCTTCATGATGACACGCCTCACCAGCTCCTTGACCTTGGATGGCCTGTGTCGGATTACGGGTTCCGGCAAAACCCTTGAGGTTCGAACTCTGGGGTGCGCACGAAGATCTCTCTCCCCCTAGCTCACGCTCTCACCGCAATCTCAAAGCTCGGCTCGCCGAACCCGAAGAACAAGGGACACAAGAGTTTATACTAGTTCGGGCCACCGATGTGGTGTAATACCCTACTCCAGTGTGGTGTGGTGGATTGCCTAGTAGGCTAGGATGAACAAGTACAAGGGAAGAGCAGCCTCCTGAGGAGAGGTGTTCTTGAGCTCGGTGAGCTTGTGCGTGTGTGATACGTCTCCATCGTATCTACTTTTCCAAACACTTTTGCCCTTGTTTTGGACTCTAACTTGCATGATTTGAATGGAACTAACCCGGACTGATGCTGTTTTCAGCAAAATTGCCATGGTGTTATTTTTGTGTAGAAAATAAAATTCTCGGAATGACCTGAAACTTCACGGAGAATATTTTTGGAATATATAAAAAATACTGGCAAACGAATCAAGACCAGGGGGCCCACACCCTGTCCACGAGGGTGGGGGCGCGCCTACCCCCTGGGCGCGCCCCCCTGTCTCGTGGGCCCCCTGGAGCTCCATCGACCTCAACTCTAACTCTATATATTCACGTTCGGGGAGAAAAAATCAGACAGAAGGATTCATTGCGTTTTACAATACGGAGCCGCCGCCAAGCCCTAACCTCTCTCGGGAGGGCTGATCTGGAGTCCGTTCGGGGCTCCGGAGAGGGGAATCCATCGCCTTCATCATCATCAACCTTCCTCCATCACTAATTTCATGATGCTCACCTCCGTGCGTGAGTAATTCCATCGTAGGCTTGCTGGACAGTGATGGGTTGGATGAGATTTACCTTGTAATCGAGTTAGTTTTGTTAGGGTTTGATCCCTAGTATCCATTATGTTCTGAGATTGATGTTGCTATGACTTTGCTTGCTTAATGCTTGTCACTAGGGCCCGAGTGCCATGATTTCAGATCTGAACCTATTATGTTTTCATGAATATATGTGAGTTCTTGATCCTATCTTGCAAGTCAATAGTCACCTACTATGTGTTATGATCCGGCAACCCCGAAGTGACAATAATCGGGACCACTCCCGGTGATGACCGTAGTTTAAGGAGTTCATGTATTCACTAAGTGTTAATGCTTTGGTTCGGTACTCTATTAAAAGGAGGCCTTAATATCCCTTAGTTTCCAATAGGACCCTGCTGCCACGGGAGTGTAGGACAAAAGATGTCATGCAAGTTCTTTTCCATAAGCACGTATGACTATATTCGGAATACATGCCTACATTACATTGATGAATTGTGGAGCTAGTTCTGTGTCACCCTATGTTATAACTGTTGCATGAGGAATCGCAACCGACATAATTATCCATCACTGGTCCAATGCCTATGAGCTTTTCACATATTGATCTTTGCTTAGTTACTTTTCCGTTGCCACTGTTACAATTACTACAAATCTGCTATTGTTACTTTTGTCACCGTTACCGTTACTTCCATACTACTTCGCTACTAAATATGTTGCTGCAGATATTAAGTTTTCCATGTGTGGTTGAATTGACAACTCAACTGCTAATACTTGAGAATATTCTTTGGCTCCCCTTGTGTCGAATCAATAAATTTGGGTTGAATACTCTACCATCAAAAACTGTTGCGATCCCCTATACTTGTGGGTTATCAAGACTATTTTCTGGCGCCGTTGCCGGGGAGCATAGCTCTATTCTTTGAGTCACTTGGGATTTATATCTGTTGATCACTATGAGGAACTTGAAAGATGAAAAAACCAAGATTTATCCCTCAACTACGAGGGGAGGTAAGGAACTGCCATCTAGCTCTGCACTTGATTCTCCTTCTGTTTTGAGTAAACTTGCGACACCTAAACCTGCTTCTGCTATTAATTCTGATATGTCGCATGTTATTGATGATGCCACTTCTGCTATGCATGATACTTATGATGAAAATACTTCTATGCTTGATAATACAGTGCCACTAGGTGAATTTCTTGATGAACAACTTGCTAGGGCTAGAGAGAATGAAATTACTGAAACTGATAATATTGACGAAAGTGATGATGAAGATTCTCCCCCTAGATATGAATTTCCTGTTGTGCCCGAGGGTTATGTTATGGATGAAGAAACTGCTAGAGTTTTTCTTGCTTGCAATGATAGATATGATCTTCAGAAATTATTAGCTAAGATGAAAGAAAAGTCTTTGAATGCTAGAATGAAATATGACCCTGCTTTTGCTACTTCACCTATCTGTATTTCTGATAAGGATTATGATTTCTCTGTCAGTCCTGAGATAATTACTTTGGTTGAATCTGATCCTTTTTATGGCTATGAATCTGAAACTGTTGTGGCACATCTTACTAAATTAAATGATATAGCCACCCTATTTACTCATGAGAAAAAAATCCGTTACTACTATATCCTTAAGCTATTTCCGTTCTCATTAAAGAGTGATGCTAAAACATGGTTTAATTCTCTTGATCCTGGTTGTGTGCGTAGTCCCCAGGACATGATTTATTACTTCTCTGCTAAATATTTCCCCGCTCATAAGAAACAAGCTGCCTTAAGGGAAATATATATTTTTGTGCAAATTGAAGAAGAGAGTCTCCCACAAGCTTGGGGGAGGCTTCTCCAATTACTTAATGATTTGCCTGATCATCCTCTCAAGAAAAATGAAATACTTGATATCTTTTATAATGGACTAACCGATGCTTCCAGAGACCACCTGGATATTTGTGTTTGTTGTGTTTTCGGGGAAAGAACTGTTGATCAAGCTGAATTGGTATTGAATAATATGTTGAGTAATGAGAATAATTGGACACTTCCTAAACAAACTCCTGAGCCAACTCCAAAGAAAAGGGGTATTCTATTTCTCAGTCCTGAAGATATGCAAGAGGCAAAGAAATCTATGAAAGAAAAGGGTATTAAAGCTGAAGATGTTAAGAATTTACCACCTATTGAAGAAATACATGGTCTTGATAACCCGACACAGGTAGTAAAGGTAAATTCTCTCTATAGATTTGATGAAGGTGATATTCCTCGTTATAAGTCTGCTAGCCAATGTTTAGATGAGTTTGATAATTTTATTATTAAACAAGAAAACTTCAATGCTTATGTTGGTAGACAATTGAAACGTAATGCTTATATGATTGAACACTTGAGTGATTATATGTCGAGAGTTAAAGGTGAACTCAAACTTATTAGTAAACATGCTTCTATGGTTACCACTCAAGTAGAACAAGTGCTTAAAGCTCAAAATGATTTGCTCAATGAGTCAAATAATAAGAAAAATGATAATGCTGTTAGAGTTATGACTAGAGGGGGTAAAATGACTCAGGAACCTTTGTATCCTGAGGGCCACCCTAAGAGAATTGAGCAAGATTCTCAGAGAACTAATGTTGATGCACCTAGTTCTTCTAAGAAGAAGAAAAAGAAAAATGATAGGACTTTGCATGCTTCTAGTGAACCTGTTGTTGACACACTTGAGAATCCCAATGATATTTCTATTTCTGATGCTGAAACACAATCTGGTGACGAACATGAACCTAGTGATAATGTTAATAATGATGTTCATGTTGATGCTCAACCTAGCAATAACAATGATGTAGAGATTGAACCTGCTGTTGATCTTGATAACCCAGAATCAAAGAATCAACGTTATGATAAGAAAGACTTTGTTGCTAGGAAGCACAGTAAAGAAAGAGAACCATGGGTTCAGAAACCCATGCCTTTTCCTCCTAAACCATCCAAGAAAAAGGATGATGAGGATTTTGAGCGCTTTGCCGAAATGATTAGACCTATCTTTTTGCGTATGCGTTTGACTGATATGCTTAAAATGAATCCTTATGCTAAGTATATGAAAGATATTGTTACAAATAAAAGAAAGATAGCGGAAGCTGAAATTTCCACCATGCTTGCTAATTATACTTTTAAGGGTGGAATACCAAAGAAACTTGGAGATCCAGGAGTACCTACTATACCATGCTCCATTAAAAGAAACTATGTTAAAACTGCTTTATGTGATCTTGGAGCCGGTGTTAGTGTTATGCCTCTCTCTTTATATCGTAGAATTGATTTGAATAAGTTGACACCTACTGAAATATCTTTGCAAATGGCCGATAAATCAACTGCTATACCTGTCGGTATTTGTGAGGATGTGCCTGTTGTGGTTGCAAACGTTACTATTTTAACGGACTTGGTTATTCTTTATATTCCCGATGATGATAGTATGTCTATTATTCTTGGTAGACCCTTTTTGAATACTGCAGGGGCTGTTATTGATTGCAACAAAGGCAATGTCACTTTTCATGTTAATGGTAATGAGCATACGGTACACTTTCCGAGGAAACAACCTCAAGTCCACAATATCAATTCTATTGGAAAATTTTCATCGATTATTATTGGAGGTTTTGAATTTCCTCTTCCCACTGTCAAAAAGAAATATGATATTCTTATTATTGGGGATGTGCATATCCCATTGAGGTAACCTAGTTCTATTCGAAAATTCTTTGATTTCATGTTATTCGGAAAGAGTTTGTTAACAAGACTTGATCAACCTTGTTAGTGGATTCCTTTTGATGAGCATGGGATGGATGAAGTTAGAAAGCACAACTCGCTGTACCTTCCTTTACTTTCTGTTATTTAGATTAAATAAAGCAAAAATAGTATTTACTGTCTGTTTTCTGAATTATCTTTGCAATAAAAAATACCCCAAAAATAAAAGTTCTCCATATACCCTGAAATTGAAATATGATTTTTTGTAGAATATTTAAGAATTATTGGCACTGAGAACACACGAGAGGGGGTAACCACCTGGCCACGAGGGTGCTGGCGCGCCCACCCCCTAGGCGCGTCCCCTTCCTCGTGGGCCCCATGTGGCCCCCCTCCACTTATTCTTGCACCCACACTTCGTCTTCCTCCAAAAAAAATCACCCACCAGCTCAAGCACGAGTTCTAGCTCATCTTGCTGCCATTTTTGATCTCCTTGCTCAAAGCTCCTCTCACAAAACTGCTTTGGGGGATTGTTCTTCGGTATGTGACTCCTCCAATGGTCCAATTAGTTTTTGTTCTAGTGCTTTATTAATTGCAAATTTTTGCTGCTTAAGTGACCCTGTTCTTGAGCTTGCATGTCAAATTTATTTGGTCCCAAGTAGTTCTAATGCATGGTATAGTCTCTAGGCACTTGTGGGAGTAGTTGCTATCAATCTTGTTGAGTTTGGTTCACTTTTATTTTGAGTTACTAAAAATTTCAAAAAAAATCAGAAAATGATGAAGAGATTATTGAGGGGCTCTTCGAACCGAAGCTCGAAGGATAAACAAAGTGAAGAGAATAAGAAGCCCAAATATAATCTTCCTCGCACCACGGAAGTTCGTCCGTGTGAATGGCCTTGTGTAACGCCCACGATGCGGCTATATCTCCCACGTGTCGAGGCACGACTTAGAGGCATAACCGCATTGTGGTTTTGTCGCAAGAAGGGTCATCTTCACACAATCCCATGTAATGAACAAGAATGGGATAAAGAGTTGGCTTACAATCGCCACTTCACACAATACATAAATATAATCCATACATCATCCAAAATACACACATAGACCGACTACGGTCAAGATCCAAATGAAAATAAGATAACCCCAAATGCTAGATCCCCGATCGTCCCAACTGGGCTCCACTACTGATCATCAGGAAAAGACACATAGTAACGACCACGTTCCTCATCGAACTCCCACTTGAGGTCGATCCAATCTTCTGCACTGGCATCGTCGGCACCTGCAACTGTTTTGGTAGAATCTGTGAGTCACGAGGACTCAGCAATCTCACACCCGCGAGATCAAGACTATTTAAGCTTATCGGAAAGGATGGTGTAATGAGGTGGAGCTGCAGCAGTCACTAAGCATATATGGTGGCTAACATACGCAAATGAGAGTGAGAAGAGAAGCAACGGAACGGTTGTCATCTAGAAATGACCAAGAAGTGATCCTGAACTCCTACTTACGTTATACATAACTCAAACCGTGTTCACTTCCCGGACTCCGCCGAGAAGAGACCATCACGGCTACACACACAGTTGGTGTATTTTAATTGGGTCAAGTGACAAGTTCTCTACAACCGGACATTAACAAATTCCCATCTGCGTCATAACCGCGGGCACGGCTTTCGAAAGATATTACCCTGCAGGGGTGTCCCAACTTAGCCCATCATAAGCTCTCACGGTCAACGAAGGATAAACCTTCTCCCGGAAAGACCCGATCAGTCTCGGAATCCCGGTTTACAAGACATTTCGACAATGGTAAAACAAGACCAGCAAAGCCGCCCGATGTGCCGACAAATCCCGATAGGAGCTGCACATATCTCGTTCTCAGGGCAACACCGGATGAGACATCCTACGAGTAAAACCAGACCTCGAGTTTCCAAGAGGGGGCCCCGCAGTCTACTCAGTTCGGACCAACACTCGAAGGAGCACTGGCCCGGGGGGGGGGGGGTTAAAATAAGATGACCCTCGGGCTCACGAAAACCCGGGGGAAAGGCTTAGGTAGCAAATGGTAAAACCAAGGTTGGGCCTTGCTGGAGGAGTTTTATTCAAGGCGAACTGTCAAGGGGGTCCCATAAATCACCCAACCACGTAAGGAACGCAAACTCAAGGAACATAATACCGGTATGACAGAAACTAGGGCGGCAAGAGTGGAACAAAACACCAGGCATAAGGCCAAGCCTTCCACCCTTTACCAAAATATATAGATGCATTAATTAAATAAGAGATATTGTGATATCCCAACATATCCATGTTCCAACATGGAACCAACTTCATCTTCACCTGCAACTAGCCACGCTATAAGGGCTGAGCAAAAGCGGTAACTTAGCCAAACAACGGTTTGCTAGGAAAGGATGGTTAGGGGCTAACATGGCAATATGGGAGGCATGATATAGCAAGTGGTAGGTAGCGCAGCATGGCAATAGAGCGAACAACTAGCAAAGCAAAGATAGAAGTGATTTCGAGGGGTGGTCATCTTGCCTGCAAGGTTCTCAGAGTTGTCGAGAGCTTGATCCTCGTAAGCGTACTCAACAGGTTCCTCATTCACGAACTCGCCTCCCGGCTCTACTCACAAAAAGAACACAAGCAACGGAACCACAATCAATCACGGGGAATGCACAAGCAGCATGATGCAATACATGAATGATATGCAAGATATGATATGCGATGCGTATGCGTGCTCCGGGAGGAAAATGATGAACAAGGCAGTAACTTGGAAAACCAAGCATGCCACTGGAAAGATGATATGATTTCGGTCGAAATCGATATAAAGATCACCGGAAACGGATGCACGGTTTGCAAATGGCAAGCAAAATAAGAATGACACGAAACTGCGATTAACAGCACGATAGCACTTAGAATGCAACAAGTAACAATGCTACAGAATTCCAACGTAGCAAAAAAGCATATGGCAGTAATCTACAGGAGATGCTTGACAAAAGATGAACACTGAGCTACGGCTAGATCACAACATAACAAGCTCAAACAAGCATGACAAAAGTGCAAAAGATAACAGGTTCACAGACTTGGTGAAATTACTGGACATGGCAGAAAACAGCATCAGGTAGCAATGTTCAGAGCATGAAAACGACATGCTACAGGAACTTAACATGGCAAAATAAGGCATGGCAGTGTTCTACTAAATGCATATGACAAAAGTCCCTTACTGACCATAAGACAAAAAGGACCCAAAGATATGGTGGCAACCATATAAACATAGCAATTTTCGTTATCAGGTTTCAGACTTGGCAGAAAACAGAGCATGGCAGAAACAATAATATGAAGGCATCTTGGTGAGCTTGATGTACTCACCAAAAAGCAATGCATGACAAAACAAGAATACCTACAGCAAGATGGAATGTTTATGCAGCTATCCATGGCAAGAACAAAAGCATAGCATGTATGGATCAACTACAACAAGCTTGGCAAAGTTTTATGAATATCATGTTAAGAATCTGCCAGAAATATTTTATAGCAAAAGTAGAGCAAGATTGAGTCATGCTATGACACTTCATAATTTCAAACAACTGCAGAAGTGGCTCCATTACAACAATATCTACAAAACATCCTTACTGAACATCTCCAAAATATGCATGGATCTCTCTGTAGCATTAAGGTTACATGGCAACAAAATAACAGCAGACAAAGACTTGGAGAAATCACCAAGTCCCTGAAATCAGAAACATCACGGGGCCTAGTTTGCATGCTTGTGCTAGTCACCACAGAGATCACAAAAATACATGGGATACACCACTGGAAAGATGGAATGGCATACAACAAAACATATGTAGAGCTCCTGCCCATAAGATGCACAGATTAAAAGATACAAAAATAACAAATCTCCAAGTTCTGCTAAGTAACAGCAGATAACAGCAACTAGCACTCTTGCACCAGAGATTTGAGCATCAAGATGGACTCAAATGAATATGGTGCAATTGAACAAAATGTAGATCATCACGAGGCGAACATTTAGATATATTTTACGCGCGAAACGGAGCTATATGCAGAGAGTTACGATGCAATGAACAGGTGCACATAATGTCAAACTTTCAGTACTTCGAGAAAAAAAGGGGGAGGGGAAAGTGAACGCACTGGGCTTCCTTGATCGGATCTGGCGCGGTTGCTCTCGAGCTCGCCGGTGGAAGGAGGCGCGGCGGAGGGAGGAGGAGAGGGCGACGGTGTCGGGGAAGGAGGGCGCGGCGCCGGAGGGAGCGGGGCACGGCGGTGGACGGCGGCGGCGGGAGCACGGCGGCGTGGGGCGGCGGCGATGGCCGGCGGTGGCGGCGGCGCGGGGCGGCGCGGAGGGCGAGCGCGGGCGGAGGAGGAGCGGGCCGGGAGGGCCGCGGACGGGCCCCGGCGGGCCGGCGGCGATGTGGGCGCGGGTACGCCACGTGGCAGCGCGGGAGAGGCCGGCTGCGGCGGCGGACGTGTCCGTCAGTGGGAAATTTGTCCGGCGGCGGCGGGGAGAATTTTTAGGGTTTGATCTGCGAACGTTTTTGGGAGGGGATGCAAATATATAGCTAGAGGGAGCTAGGAGAGTCCAAATGAGGTGCGGTTTTCGCCCACACGATCGTGATCGAACAACCTACAGCATGGAAGAGAGTTAGGTGGGTTTTGGGCTGTTTAGAGAGGGGTTTTTGCTGCAACACACAGAAGGCATCTGTGGTTACTCGGTTAACCGTTGGAGTACCAAACGACCTCCAAATGGAACAAAACTTGACCGGTGGTCTCCCTGTGGTATACCAAGGCCACTTGACAAGCCTCGGTCCATTCCGAGAACGTTTAACACCCGCTCACGAAAAGAAACAAGAGGGGTGCACCGGAGGAGGTGGGAGCGCCGGATTGCAAAACGGACAACGGGAAAAATGCTCGGATGCATGAGACGAACGCGTATGCAAATGCAATGCACATGATGACATGATATGAGATGCATGACATGAACAAAATGCAAAACGAAAGACGAAACCCGACCACGGAGGGAATATCATAACACATAGCCGAAAATGGCAAGAGTTGGAGTTACAAATATGGAAAGTTACATCCGGGGTGTTACAACACTCCACCACTACGAGAGGATCTCGTCCCGAGATCTAGGACTGAAAGAACTCCGGATATTCGGAACGGAGATGGTCCTCGCGTTCCCAGGTGGCTTCCCGGTCGGAATGGTGCGACCACTTCACTTTCAGGAATTTGATTGACTTGTTGCGAGTTTTGCGCTCAGTTTCTTCAAGAATAGCAACGGGGTGCTCATGATAAGACAAATATTCTTGGAGGTCAATCTCTTCGAAGTTGATAGTGCGCTCAGGAGTCTTGAAGAACTTGCGGAGCTGTGATACGTGGAACACATCGTGCACGTTCGCGAAGTTGGAAGGAAGCTCAAGTTGATAGGCGAGGTCGCCTCTTTTGCCAATGATCTTGAAAGGACCCACGTATCTAGGGGCAAGCTTCCCTTTGATACCGAAGCGACGAGTGCCTTTCATTGGAGAGACGCGGAGGTAGACATGGTCTCCGATCTCGAAAGCCACATCACGGTGCTTACTATCATAGTAACTCTTCTGGCACGATTGCGCGGCTTTGAGATTATCATGGATGACTTTACACATTTCTTCAGCTTTCGTGATTAAGTCATTGCCAAGAAGTTGGCGTTCACCAGTCTCTGACCAATTGAGAGGAGTACGACACTTTCTGCCATAGAGAATCTCGAATGGGGCTTTGCCCGAACTCGCTTGGAAGCTGTTGTTGTAGGAGAATTCGGCATATGGAAGACAATCTTCTCATTTCATGCCAAAGGAAATGACACAAGCCCTGAGCATATCTTCAAGAATTTGATTGACTCGCTCGACTTGGCCACTAGTTTGAGGATGGAAAGCTGTGCTGAAGCGAATGTTGGTGCCCATGGCCTTCTGGAAGGAGTCCCAGAACTTAGAGGTGAAGATGCTTCCACGATCTGAAGAAATCAATTGTGGAATGCCGTGCAAAGAGACAATCCTGGAGGTGTATAGCTCTGCCAACTGAGCTGCTGTGATAGATTCTTTGATTGGAAGGAAATGAGCCACTTTAGAAAGCTTGTCGATGACAACGAAGATAACATCATTTCCGCGTTGGACTTTGGAAATCCAGTCACGGAGTCCATTTCGATATGATCAAACTTCCATTCTGGGATAGCAAGAGGTTGAAGGAGACCAGCTGGTCGTTGGTGTTCTGCTTTCACTCTTCGACAGACATCACATTCATTCACGAACTGAGCAATTTCTTGCTTCATTCGAGTCCACCAATACGACTGCTTGAGGTCATGATACATCTTCGTACTTCCAGGATGAATGGAAAGAAGAGAATTGTGCGCCTCGTTCATAATGACTTTCCTTAGATCACCTTTAGGAACCACAATCCGGTCCTCGAAGAATATAGTGTCTCTGTCATCAATGCGATAGCACTTGTATTTGGAAAGACCCTTGTCGATACCACGTTTCACCTTCTTCACCATGGCATCAAGAAGTTGTGCCTCACGAATTTGATCTTCCAAAGTAGGAGAGACTATGAGGTTGGCAAGAAAGCCTTGAGGAACAACTTGGAGATTCAGCTTGCGGAAAGCTTCACAAAGATCCGGTTGGAAAGGCTTGAGGATTAAGCTGTTGCAATAAGCCTTCCTGCTTAAAGCATCTGCAATGACATTGGCCTTGCCTGGAGTATATTCAATACTCGGATTGTACTCTTGAATCATTTCGACCCATCGAGTCTGCCTGAGGTTGAGGTTGGGCTGAGTGAAGATGTACTTGAGACTCTTGTGATCGGTGAATATGTCCACTTGTCTTCCCAACAAGAGATGTCTCCACGTTATTAATGCATGGACAACTGCCGCCAACTCAAGATCGTGAGTGGGGTAGTTCTTCTCATTGGGCTTCAACTGACGAGAGGTATAGGCCACAACTTTCTTCTCTTGCATTAACACAGCACCGAGACCTTGGAGAGAAGCATCACAGAAAACTTCAAATGGCTTGGATTCATCAGGAGGAGTTAAGACAGGAGCTGTGACTAGTTTCTCTTTGAGAGTGTTGAAAGCAACGTCACACTCATGAGACCAGACATACTTCACATGCTTCTGGAGGAGGTTGGAAAGAGGCTTTGCAATCTTAGAGAAATTCTCAACGAATCTTCGGCAATAGCTTGCAAGACCAAGAAAACTGCGGAGCTGCTTGACATTCTGAGGAGGTTCCCAATTCACAATTGCGGACACCTTCTCGGTGCCCTTGGCAGATATGATGTGACCAAGGTAAAGAAATTCATCGAGCCAAAACTCACATTTGGAGAACTTCGCATAGAATTGATACTCTCTGAGCTTGTCGAGCACCAATCGCAAATGTTTGGCATGGTCCTTCTTATTCTTGGAGAAGACCAATATATCATCGAGATACACCAGGACGAATTCATTGGTATAGGGGTTGAAGATGAAATTCATCATCCGAGAGAAAGTTGGAGGAGCATTGACAAGGCCGAAAGACACGTCAGTATATTCATAAGAACCAAAGCTTGTTCTGAATGCTGTCTTGGGAATATCTTCTTCACCAATGCGAATCTGATGATAACCCATACGAAGGTCAAGCTTGGAGAATACTTTGGCACCTTTGAGTTGCTCGAATAGCTCATTGATGTTGGGAAGTGGATACTTGTTCTTGATTGTCTTCTTGTTCAATGGACGGTAGTCGACACAAAGTCGGTCCGTGCAATCCTTCTTCTTTACAAAAAGAACACCACAACCCCATGGAGATGAACTCGGTCTGATCAAACCCAGACGCTCTTGTTCATCGAGCTGTTTCTTCAATTCCTTCAGCTCCTTGGGTCCAAGCTTGTATGGACGCTTGCAAACGGGTTCAGTGCCTGGCTCAAGATTGATAACGAACTCAACTGGCCGGTGAGGAGGCATACCCGGAAGCTCTTCTGGAAAGACATCTTGATACTCACAAACGACTGGAATTTGAGAGATGGCATTCAATTCGCCCTTCTCATTGAGAGAAAATAACCGAATGGTTTCATCACGAGCGGCATAAATAATCACATCCTCAGAAGAGTGTGTCAATTGAATTTCCCTGGCAGCACAATCAAGTTGAGCCTTGTGCTTAGAAAGCCAGTCCATCCCGAGAATTAGATCAATATCCGAGTCACCAAGAACAACTGGAGAAGACAGAAATTTATAGTTCCCCACCTTGATGGAAACATCAGGAGCAACCAAACTAGAAGTCAAAAGCTTTCCCGGAGAAACAACTTGCATAACTTTGGATAAAATCTCTGTGTCAACATTGTGCTTCGATGCAAATGGGTATGACAAGAAAGAATGCGATGCACCAGTATCAAGTAAGACTTTTGCAGGAATATCATTAACTGAGAGATTACCCATTATCACATCAGTAGATTCCTCCGCTTGAGCTGCATTCATCATGTTCACCTTTGCAGACTTTGGATTATGCTTGACCACTGCATTGCTGGAAGATCTAACAGGAGGTGGAGGCGGAAGGCGCCTTTGGTTGAAGCACTTGTTAGCATAGTGACCTTTCTGCTGACACTTGTTGCAAGTCACCTCTGAGAGTGGACGATGATAAGGAGCATTGGACTTTGGAGCTTGATTCGGAGACTTATTCTGATAGCCAGAGTTGGAAGAGTTGGAAGAACCATGGCCACCTTTGTTCTTCTGCTGGTAAGGCTGACGAAATGGAGGAGGAGGAGGCAACCAGAACTTCTGTTGCTTAGCTGCCACAAGTGAGGAAGAAGAAGACTGAACTGCGTCTCTGACTCTCTTCTTGGAAGCCTCACACTTGAGCTGAGCAGCCTCTTGCTTCAGTGCCATATTGTAGAATTGATCAAACTGAGTAGGCTCAACAAGAACGAGAGCTAACTGCAGATCCTCTCGAAGGCCACCTCTGAAGTGATAGATCATGCTCTTTTCATCCGGAACGTCTTGTTTAGCGAAGCGAGCAAGTTTCTGAAACTGGATGTTGAATTGATACACTGACATGTTGCCTTGCTTGAGATTGCGGAACTCCTCACGCTTGCTCTCAACAACACTTTGTGGAATGTGGTGCGCTTTGAAATCCCGACAGAAGTCAGTCCAAGTGATCACACAACCTCCTCTAGAATCTTTGTATTGCTGAAACCAATCAGCAGCTTGGTCCGTGAGCTGGAAAGAAGCGAACTTGACATAGTCCTCAGGCCTGACATTGCTACATTCAAAATGCTTGTTGATGTCCACGAGCCAATCATCGGCATCCGTGGCCTCGGCACAGTAGCTGAAAGACTTGGGCTGATTTGCGAGAAACTGGTTGAGGGTAGCGAAGTGAGGCTGATTGTTGCCTTGGCCTTGATTTCCTTGATTGCCTTGCCCTTGGGTGTGTTCTTGCAAGAGTTGCAGAATCATCCGAGCATTGGCGTTGATGGCTGCCATGATAGCTTGCCATGCCTCCGGAGGCGGAGGTGGTGGCGGAGGGTTCGCCTGACTCCCTTCATTGCGATCCGGATTCTGACGCGTTGGCGGAGCCATCCTGAAGAGGGTGACATCCGTTAGCATCTTGATAGACAAATAGATAAGTAGAATCAACGGATAGAAATTGCAACATATAGTCTTCACAATAAACATTCGAACGAGGATGAACGAATGAATTCCATAGTAAATCATCACACTTCCATAAGTTGAGAAGCCACTTGAAAAAGATATGGAATCAACATATGACTTCGAAGCAACTCGAATACCACAATAAAAACAAAACAAAGTATTGGCTTGCAGAATAAGCCGGAACAAACATATGATAGATATTTCGTCCGAAGTTTTCGTGGTGGGGCCCACACGGGCTCGATCGTACAGCACCATCATGTACAAGGCTGTGCACATGACATACGAAGCGTCCCCAAGTCGGCATAGCCAAGGACTCTTTAAGACACTACGAGACCACTGTAAAACCAACTGTGTACAGGCGGACCACTAGACGTCGAACCCCAATCTCATATCATGCGTCTGTCGGAAAGATATCCTAAGAGCTACTTGAATTCCCACTTATAAACTCCCGAAACTTTCTGGTTATGCAATCTGGTGTTGGGGATACAGGGGACACAAAATATATCACCCAAACTAGCAATCCCTAGATCCAGCTGTATCCATCCGTCAACACATAACCAAGAAACCTTCAGAAATCGTGTACCTCAACCTTCGAAAAGCATCCGTTATAATAGTTATGGCAATACTCCCGAACTCCCGCCCCAGTACTGGGTGGCGTCGAGGTGATCTCACCAACAACTGCATAAAAGAGATTTCGATGTCGGCGAAACTCAGGTATTCCAGAACTGCAACGATAAAATTGTGACGACAACACCTCGGAGCTCAACTCCCCGGGACACTTCCACAACCCCTAAATGTCAAGAGGCACCAAGAACAATGTTCTTGTCACAAGACCATCGGAACGATTCCAAGATACCCGCGTGATGCTAAATTTTTTTTAGTGAAATTTGAGGAGAGAATAGATAAAACTTCTACGTCAGGAGACCTCACCAGAGCGACGAAGGGACTGAGGAGTAAAAAGAATCCTACTCTCCGATATATATAATCCTAAGACTCAAAACATTTTTGTTCTAGACTCAACAACGCCAGCGATTCGATCAAGCAGGGGGCTCCTAAGTCGGGGATGGCTCTGATTACCAACTTGTAACGCCCACGATGCGGTTATATCTCCCACGTGTCGAGGCACGACTTAGAGGCATAACCGCATTGTGGTTTTGTCGCAAGAAGGGTCATCTTCACACAATCCCATGTAATGAACAAGAATGGGATAAAGAGTTGGCTTACAATCGCCACTTCACACAATACATAAATATAATCCATACATCATCCAAAATACACACATAGACCGACTACGGTCAAGATCCAAATGAAAATAAGATAACCCCAAATGCTAGATCCCCGATCGTCCCAACTGGGCTCCACTACTGATCATCAGGAAAAGACACATAGTAACGACCACGTTCCTCATCGAACTCCCACTTGAGGTCGATCCCATCTTCTGCACTGGCATCGTCGGCACCTGCAACTGTTTTGGTAGAATCTGTGAGTCACGAGGACTCAACAATCTCACACCCGCGAGATCAAGACTATTTAAGCTTATCGGAAAGAATGGTGTAATGAGGTGGAGCTGCAGCAGGCACTAAGCATATATGGTGGCTAACATACGCAAATGAGAGCGAGAAGAGAAGCAACGGAACGGTCGTCATCTAGAAATGACCAAGAAGTGATCCTGAACTCCTACTTACGTTATACATAACTCAAACCGTGTTCACTTCCCGGACTCCGCCGAGAAGAGACCATCACGGCTACACACACAGTTGGTGTATTTTAATTGGGTCAAGTGACAAGTTCTCTACAACCAAACATTAACAAATTCCCATCTGCCTCATAACCGCGGGCACGGCTTTTGAAAGTTATTACCCTGCAGGGGTGTCCCAACTTAGCCCATCATAAGCTCTCACGGTCAACGAAGGATAAACCTTCTCCCGGAAAGACCCGATCAGTCTCGGAATCCCGGTTTACAAGACATTTCAACAATGGTAAAACAAGACCAGCAAAGCCGCCCGATGTGCCGACAAATCCCGATAGGAGCTGCACATATCTCGTTCTCAGGGCAACACCGGATGAGACATCCTACGAGTAAAACCAGACCTCGAGTTTCCAAGAGGGGGCCCCGCAGTCTACTCAGTTCGGACCAACACTCGAAGGAGCACTGGCCCGGGGGGGGGGGGTTAAAATAAGATGACCCTCGGGCTCGCGAAAATCCGGGGGAAAGGCTTAGGTAGCAAATGGTAAAACCAAGGTTGGGCCTTGCTGGAGGAGTTTTATTCAAGGCGAACTGTCAAGGGGTTCCTGTTGAGGATATAACCATTGGAATCACCCGCCCAGGAGGGGCCGGGTTATGGCATAATGGTCATCACGCGAAGCCCAGTACCAAGCTTGAAGACGGCGGGTTAATAATGGGCTTAAGACCCGGAGATGGCTTAAGGCCCATAGTGATAAACCGCCATACGACAAGACTTGTAGTGTAAGGCAAGAATAGTTAAGAGTCCGAGCCGGACACTGTTATGAGCCGGCCGGGACTCTGAGAGCCGCTGGGCGTCAACCTCTCTATATAAAGGGACGACCCGGCGGCGGTTTAAGGAGAAGTAAGACAACCTCGATAACCAGGCAGGACGGCTTATCTCCTGGTGATCGAAACCCTAATCAATACAACCTCAACTGGACGTAGGCTTTGACCTTCACCGTAAGGGGCCGAACCAGTACAACCCTCGTGTTCCTTGTCCCGTTTAACCCCTTTAAGCTTCCTAGCTGCGATGGCTCCACGACTAAGTCCTTGCACGAGGACATCTGCCGTGACCATTCCACGACAGTTGGCGCCCACTGTGGGGCTGCACGGTGGATTTGAGTTCTTGAAGGGCAGCTTCGAAGGGCTCAAGGGATACGCTGTGGGCCGGATGACCAAGAGTCGTCGGGGCAAGCTCTACATCGACGATGCAAACTGGGGCCCCGATGCCGGCTCAATTGAGTACGGGTACCGGGTCCCCTTCGGCAGAATTCATGTCTTCATTGGCAAGTTGGTGAGCCGGGCCCTGAGCCAGATCTCTGCGCTGATCTCATCAAGACGGCTCAGCGTGCACGACCCGCCCGGGCTCTACCTGCCTTGAAGCATGTTTTCGTGGGATGTGTCCATGGAGGACTCTCTGAAGGATCTGGATCTGGTGATGAGACGGCCGCCGGCTCTGACGGCGAGTCGTCTACGGATGAGTCAAACTCGTTGTATCAACTTCAAGATGGCAGACTCAGGGGTTGTTCTGATGGCGACAGCATTCCGGACCCCTTTGAACCGCCGAGCCGGGTTGGAATCTTCATGGCCGGCGCCCAACCTGTTCAAAACCCCGCCTCCGGGTCAGGAAGCCCGGTGCCTTCGCCGGCTCAGGTGCTGATGGATCTCACAGACAAGATGACGGTCCTGTTGACCGCTACGGTGGCTCCGGCGGATCAAGTTCAACATGACGCGGAGGTGGCACAGTTAAAGTTGGATCTAGCAAAGGCCAAGGAGGATCTGGCGGCGGAGGGGATCAGGATGGCTGCAGAGAGGGCGGCTCTCGACGCCCAGACTCAGTTGATTCAGGCACAGTCCTTCCGGCTCACGATGGATCAGAACGCGTCCAATGAGGTCATGAGAAGGAGGCATCAAAAGGCCCAATCTCGACTCCCTCCGGTTTACGATCCTCGAAATCTCTTCAACACGCCGGGTGCAGGGTCTAGTAACCCGCCGGAGATCATAGTGCCCGGGGCTGGGACGCCAATCCAGCCCCAAGTGATGGGACCTCCCCGGGTGAACCCTGCCCCGCCTCAATACGTACCAATACCACCAGGTCATTATGCCAACCCGTTGGAAAACATGGTCGCCGCGGCGACGCGGCTGGCGGCTCTCCCAATTGATGGTGACTCTCCAACGGCGGTTGAAACCCGTCGGGTCAGAGAACTCCTTCAGACGGCTCTGGCGCAGCAAGAGGCCTATTCTTATAGCCGGGACATGATTCATTCAACCCATCGTCCAGGCCGGAGCCCAAGTTATAGCAGACACATGGTCTCAGCGACCGGCTCAAGTAATGTCCGACGCCATGACTTGCCTCCTGGCCACGGCCCAGCTCATAACGGAGCCTTTCACGCGGCAGACCAAGACAGAGCACGGCAAGAGGCGGAGCAGGTGCCTCAGTTGACGGCTTACCAGCCACCCCCAGCTTATCTGACGGCTTTCGTCGAGGTGGGTATCCCTACGAGGACTGGAGGTGTCACTTATCTAGTGCCGGCTCTCCGCAATGAACGTCTGCCCAAGGATTTCAAAGGGCCTAGAAAGGTGCCTAATTACACGGCTGATTTACAACCCGGAGCCTGGATCGAGAGTTACAAGATGGCCATGGAATTGCTGGAGGTCAGCGAAGCGGCAATGGCCAAGTACTTCACCATGATGTTAGATGGGACTGCCCGCACTTGGTTGAAAGGGCTGCCACCGAATTCTATCGGGTCTTGGGCTGAGCTGAAAGCCCGGTTCATCCAAAACTTCAAAGACACCTGTAGGCAGTCTATGTCAATTGTGGATTTGACTAACTGTAAACAGCAGGAGGGTGAGTCTATGACACATTGGGTTCGCCGGGTCAGAGAGATAATACATTCATCTGATAAGATGGATGCCGGCTCTGCAGTCTTAATGTTGGAGCAGAATTGTTGTTTCCTGCCCCTGAAGATGAAACTTGGGCGGCTCAAGCGCGATTGCAATGATATGGGTACGCTGATGGTGGCTCTCGTCAAGTACGCCGACTCTGATAGTACCAAGGACCCCGCGTCAGATGATGAAAGGACAGGGAAGGGAAAGAAGAACGGCAATGGCAAGGGTCCCCAGCATAACCCGGTGAACCAAGGAGGTAACAAGCGTAAGGCTGATGGCAGCATGGAGTTTGTGGCCAATGCCAGCTCACAGGGTAACAACCAGCGACGTAAGGGGAGGCCACCTCCCCGAGCCGGCGGTTCAGGCCCAACGCTTGAGCAGTTGTTGAATGAGCCTTGTCCAAGGCATGGCTCTAGGGAGAAGCCAGCTACTCATCTATGGAAAGATTGCGCAATCATGAAGGCCTTTAAGAATTCCAATGCCTTTAATGGCAACAATGGCTTGGGCGGCGGCTCAGGCGCCGGCGGCTTTCATGGCCCGGGCGGCGGTTCAAATTCCAATGTGCAAGGGGGCTTTAATCAGCAGTCCGGCCAGGGTCATCAACAGCAACAGGGGGGATACCAGACGAATCCAAAGCAGCTCAATGGTGGACAGTATCATGTGTTTACCACCAGTCTGTGTAAGCGAGATCAGAAGCTTCATAAGAGGGCTGTGAATGCTGTTGAGCCGGCGGTTCCACGCTATTTAAGATGGTCTGAGCAGCCTATTTTGTGGAGTAGGGAGGATCACCCTCCCCGGGTTGATAACCCGGGTCACCTGGCCCTGGTAGTGTCTCCTCAGGTGGGAGGATATAAGTGCACTAAGGTGCTCATGGATGGAGGCAGCAGCATCAGCATCCTCTATTATGAGACCTTCCGTCGTATGGGGTTGATTGATAAGAACCTCAGCCAGTCCAATACTGTTTTCCATGGTGTGGTGCCTGGTAAGTCGGCTTATCCAGTTGGTAAGATCAAACTGGAAGTGGCCTTTGGAGATGAGTGCAACTACAGGGTGGAAATATTGACCTTTGAGGTGGTCAAGATAAGAAGTCCGTATCATGCCATATTTGGGCGGCCGGCTTACGCCAAGTTCATGGCACGGCCGTGTTACGTATACCTACAGCTCAAGATGCCGGGTCACAATGGGACCATCACGGTTCATGGCAGCCGAAAGATAGCCTTGGAGTGTGAGGAAGGTGACGTGGCTTATGCAGAATCTGTTTGTGCAACAGAGGAGCTGAAGTTTTACAAGGATAATGTTGACCCAACAGATATGACATCTTTGAAAAAGCCGACCATGGAGCATGAGCCGGCAATGAAATTTAAGTCAGCTGATGAGACTAAACTTGTTGATTTCGTTCCAGGTGACTCATCTCAGCAGTTTAGCATCAGCGCCAATCTGGATCCAAAATAGGAAAGCGCGCTCATTGAGTTCATCCGTGAGAATAGGGACATTTTTGCATGGAAACCTTCTGACATGCCAGGTGTACCTTGAGAACTCGCTGAGCACACTCTCAATATTGATCCAAAATTTAAGCCGGTCAGGCAATTCCTTCGGCGGTTTAATGAGGAGAGGTGGAAAGCCATTGGTGAGGAGGTGGCCCGGCTCTTGGCGGCCGGGTTTATTGTTGAAGTCTTTCATCCAGAATGGTTAGCTAACCCGGTGCTCATGCTCAAGAAGAATGGCACCTGGCGGATGTGTGTGGACTACACGGACTTAAACAAGGCGTGTCCGGCTGATCCTTTTGCTCTCCCCCGTATTGATCAAATCATTGATGCTACGGCGGGTTGTGAACGCTTAAGTTTCTTGGATGCTTATTCTGGATACCATCAGATTAAAATGGAAGTTAAGGACCAGGAGAAGACGGCGTTCATCACTCCCTTTGGAGCCTTCCATTATGTGTCTATGCCTTTTGGACTCAAGAGTGCACAAGCGACTTATCAACGTTGTGTGCAGAATTGTCTTCATAACCAGATTGGGCGCAATGTGCATGCCTATGTGGATGATATCGTGGTTAAGTCCAGGGAGAAGGAGACCCTGGTAGATGACTTTAGAGAAACCTTTGACAATCTCCGGGTTTACAAGATGATGCTTAAGCCGGCCAAGTGTGTTTTTGGTGTTCCTGCAGGCAAGCTCTTGGGTTTCCTGGTTTCTAACAGAGGCATTGAAGCTAACCTGGAAAAGATAAAGGCAATCACCTCTCTGGCTAAGCCGGCGTGCATCAACGACGTCCAGCGTCTAGCAGGCCGCATCGCCGCTTTGAGCCGGTTTATAAGCCGTTTGGGTGAAAAGGCCATGCCACTGTACCAGTTGATGAAGAAAACTGATGATTTTGTCTGGAATGATGCTGCTAATACTGCTTTTGAGGATTTGAAGAGACAGCTGGCTGAGCCCCCAGTCCTTGTTGCTCCAGTTGACAAGGAGCCCTTATTACTGTATGTAGCTGCTAACACACGAGCCGTCAGTGTGGCTGTGGTGGTGGAGCGCAAGGAAGAGGGTAAGGAGTACCCGGTTCAGCGGCCGGTCTACTACGTCAGTGAAGTGCTCATCGAGTCTAAACAGCGGTATCCCCATTGGCAGAAGCTTGTTTACGGTGTGTTCATGGCAAGCCGGAAGCTTAAGCATTATTTCCAGGGTCACCCCATCACTGTGGTTAGCTCTGCTCCCCTTGGAGATATCATCCAAAATAGAGAAGCCACAGGAAGAGTGGCTAAGTGGGCTATAGAGCTTGGGCCTCAAGGTCTGAAATACGTACCACGCACTGCTGTTAAATCTCAAGCTTTGGTGGATTTCATCAACGATTGGACAGAGCTACAGGTGCCTGAAGAAAAGCCGGATAATACATATTGGACTATTCATTTTGATGGGTCTAGGCAATTGGAGGGCTCGGGGGCTGGAGTTGTGTTGACTTCCCCTAAAGGTGACAAGTTCCGTTATGTGCTATGGTTGATGTTTCCATGCACTAACAATGCGGCTGAGTACGAGGCTTTGGTCCATGGTCTTCGGGTGGCTAAGGAGATGGGCTTGAGCAGAGTAAGGTGTTTGGGCGACTCAGATCTAGTGGCTCAACAAGTGTCAGGCAAGTGGGATTCCAAGGACCCTCTCATGGCGGCTTATCGCCGTGAAGTTGATGCCGTTGCTGGACACTTTCAGGGTTACCAAGTAGAGCACATTGATCGCAGGAAGAACGAGGCGGCTGATGCATTAAGCCGGCTGGGCTCTCAGCGAAAACCGGTGCCGCCTAATACTTTCTTGGACATCTTGCATAACCCTTCTGTTAAGTTACCTACAGAGGAAGACTTGGCTGTCCCTTACCCGGAAGCACAGTTGGTGGCGGCTCTCCACATCACCCCAGACTGGACAGTACCATACTTGGCTTACATGACCCGGGGAGATTTGCCTGAGGATGAAACTTTGGCCAGACAAATAACCCGGCGGTCTAAGTCAATGGTCATTATCAATGGCGAGTTGCATCGTCGCAGTGTTACTGGAACTTTCCAGCGTTGTGTTTCCCCTGAGGAAGGCCAAGATATTTTGCGTGAGATTCACGAGGGGGATTGTGGCCATCATGCCGGCTCAAAATCTCTTGTGGCCAAGGCTTTTCGTCATGGTTTTATTGGCTGACGGCTCATGCTGATGCGGAGGACTTGGTCAGTAAATGTGACGGTTGTCAGAGGTTCTCGCGACGGGCTCATGTGCCGGCTCAAGAGTTGAGGATGATACCAATCACTTGGCCATTTGCGGTCCGGGGGCTTGACATGGTTGGGCCTTTTAAAAGGTCCAAGGATAAGAAGACCCACCTCTTGGTGGCAGTTGACAAATTCACAAAGTGGGTTGAAGCAGAGTCAGTTAGTAAGTGTGACGCAGCCACGGCGGTTTAGTTCATGAAAAGGGTGATATTTCGCTTTGGCTTTCCACATAGCATTATAACTGACAATGGTACCAATCTGTCTAAGGGCGCCATGGAGGAATTTTGTCAACGAGAGCATATTCGACTTGATGTTTCATCAGTGGCTCACCCTCAATCCAATGGTCAAGCTGAGAGAGCTAATCGGGAGATCTTGAAGGGCATCAAGCCCCGGCTTTTGGTCCCTTTGCAACAGACGCCGGGTTGTTGGGTGGAGGAGCTACCCTCCGTGTTATGGAGCATCAATACTACTCCTAACAGGTCTACGGGTTACACGCCTTTCTTCATGGTTTATGGAGCGGAAGCAGTCCTCCCCAGTGACATCCGTCATGACTCGCCTCGAGTGACAGCTTATGTTGAGGCGGATAATGAGCGGGCGCGCCAAGATGCTCTTGACTTGTTGGACGAACAGCGTGATGTGGCAGCAGCTCACTCGGCGATTTACCAACAAGACCTGCGCCGTTATCACAGCCGCCGGGTTAAGTCCCGGGTCTTCCAGGAAGGTGATCTGGTGCTCCGGCTCATCCAAGACCAGACAGATGCACATAAGTTATCCCCGCCTTGGGAAGGGCCCTTTGTGGTCTGCAAGAACTTGCACAACGGGTCATACTACCTTATCGACGTTCGGGAGCACAAGGGTTCACGTAAGTCGGAGGAAGAGACCCGTCGGCCGTGGAACATAGCTCAGCTTCGGCCTTATTACACTTGAGCCACCGGCTCTCATAATGTACATATTTCTATAGCCATGTATATATTATGATAAATAATAAAGCAGGACCTCTGTCCTTTTCTCCTCCAAAGGTAAACGTGTTATTTCTATTACAACATCACATGGTCGCTTGGAGGTGGATCCGGCTTATGATCGTATTCGAATCTAGCCGTAAACAATATGATCATTTGGGGGCTTCCTGTTCAAACATAGGTCGTATTCGAACCAAAGAGAACATAGCTGTTGATACCCACTTGATTGGCAAATTGCCGAGCTCATTGGGGAGTTTTCTTTGATCGTATTTGAATCATAGCTCAACCCCCTTTGGGAACCGACGTGGATCGTATCCGAATCAGCGTCGTTAAACAACTCTTAAGGTCATTTGGGGGCTTCCTGTTCAAACATGGGTCGTATTCGAACCAAAGAGAACATAGCTGTCGGTACCCTCTTGATCGGCATCGCCAAAGCCACTGGGGGCTATATGATCGCATTCGAATCTTAGCTTAACCCCTTTGGGACGGTTCTCTGGTCATATTCGAACCGGAAGCCCCTAAATTTTGATCTTCTGACTTACAACAAGTTCTTTTGGTCACATCAGCAGTGTGCAAGGGCGGTTTTTTACTTCGCCGGCTTAATTTTGATTCCCAACGTTGATAACACATAGTAAAGTATTCTTGATGAAGGTAAACCGGAGTTGAGATCTTCAACTCATTATTCGGGTTACATAAACCGGAAGTATACTTGAAGGCTTGTAAGTATGCTATATGATTACGTCAAAGATATAATTAAGGGCCAGTCTTTGGTGGCTTTTGTTCATATTCCGGGTTATATATGTAAGGTCTATGATTCTCAGTGCGGTAAGCCGCCTAGAGACTTGTGACTTGTTTTCTATGCAGGATGGTTAAAGATAGCTATTCGAGCTTAAGGAAAATAACTGATCGATTATAACCCGGAGGAATAAGAAGAAGCAGCTTCAATGGAGTTAAGCATTCACCACGTGCACGATGGCACGACAAAGTTAAGTGTTTGTCCTACTCTATTACAAGACTCCCCGAGTCCAAAAAGTAAGGCATTGTTTTAAGGTGTAACCATGAGCCGCCTAAAAGTCAAGGTGCTTGTTGAGTTGAAGCTTCCGGCTCATCCCTCTCTGCTCCTCCGGCTGATTCCATGACCTGGAAGGTTGATGATTTCCAATCAATTCCACTCAAAGCCTCAAATTGAGCCTCGTCATCAATTAACCTGGCCGGGTCAACTTCTGGGGCAAAGGTGTGCTTACGAGTCGGCGGGATCAAGCTGATGGCTTCATAACGTGGAGTGGTGATCCTCTGATTTTCCGCGTCGTAGCCTGGCTGGTACTTGGTAAGGTCGGTGTCATTCCCAATTAGGGTGGCCACCGGGCGCACGATCTTCACACAGACAGCAAAGTCTTTTTGGTCGAAGGGGGCGCCGTCTTCCTTCAGGCTGGGGTATCCAAGTGCGATGTCGGCCGGGTCTAGCTCCGGAAGAAAAGCCTTGGCCCGGCTCAAAGCAGCTATCGCTCCGGCTCTTGCAGAGGCCCGTCTTAGCTCTTGGAAGCGCTGAGGAAGAACGGCAAGCCGCTTGAGTACGTCCGCCAGGTGAGTCGGAACCTCGTTGGACAGGGCCACAACGGCTAACGCACGCTGTGACCCGGTATAGAGTTGCTCAACCAAGGTGTACACGGCCTTCAGCTTCGTCAGAACATTCTGGTTAAGGTTGGAGCTTCTGGGACCTGTTTAAACAAAGTCAGGTAAGCCGGAGACAGTAGGGGGATTTATGAGACGTAAAGAATGAAAACTTGGTAAAAGCTTGCAGAATGGCTTACCGAAGATTGCAGAGACCATCTGTGACACATGGCGCTTTAAGCCGGAGAGTTCGGCGGTTCTCTCAGTTAGAGCAGCCTCTGCTTTTTTGGCCCGGCTCAGCAAGGCGGCTCTCTCTTCAGCCCAAGTCTTCCTCTCTGTCTCAAATTTCTTCTTCAGCTTTTCTTGTGTAGCAACACTGAACTCAAATTTGGCGTTGGCCTTCCGGGTCTCAGTTTCCTGAGTCTTCAGGCGGTTCTTTAGCTCAGAGATTTCAGCTTCAAATTTTTTGCAGGCAGCCTGTACAAATTCCGGGTTACTGTTCGAGTAATTATTATGAAACATTAAAGTCCCAAGCACCTTGCAAGCAAAGACACTTGGCACTTGGGGGCTAATGTATGCGGAAAGATTCTATTTCTAATTGCTGGTTAAGGAAGGTAAGCCGGAAGTTAAGTCTACAACATATTCTATCATAAGTAATAGACTTGGGGGCTAGTATGGTAAGTGTCGTGGAATTGTCACGGCAGATGTCCTCGAACTAGGACTTAGTCGTGGAGCCATCGCAGCTAGGAAGCTTGAAGGGGTTAATGCGGGACAAGGAACACGAGGGTTTATACTGGTTCGGCCCCTTACGGTGAAGGTAAAAGCCTACGTCCAGTTTGAGGTGGTATTGATTAGGGTTACGATCACCAGGGAGCTAAACTGCTATGCCCGGCTCTCGATGAGATTGTTCTTGTCCCTAAACCGCTGCCGGGTCCTCCCTTTATATAGGGAGGCTGACGCCCAGCAGCTCTCAGAGTCCCGGCCGGCTCATAAGAGTGTCCGGCTCGGACTCTCAACTATTCTTGCCTTACACTACAAGTTCTACCATAATAATGATTGTAACTACGGGCTTTTAAGCCATATCTGGGTCTTAAGCCCATCCTCGGCCCACCGTCTTTAAGCTTGGCTTCGGGCTTCTGGCAATGACCATTAGAGTAACCCGGCCCCTCCTGGCGGGTGACTCTAAGGTCTATATTCTCAACATTAGGCCCCAGATTGATTTGAGCCGGCTCATGTCAATCTTCAATTCCTTCGGCAGAAAATCGCCAGCTTACAATTGCGTGAAGACCATAACCCGGCGTGACGTCATCCTCTGGGCTCCGGATAATCCGCCGTGACGTCATCTTCCATTAAGCCCGTTTTTTACACCGCCAGATCCGCAACGGATCTTTGCATTTACTGTCATCCTGAAAATCGAGGCGTTTCGTGAGGAGATAACCACGCCGTGGACTCCTTGATCCTCGCGCCCACTCATGAGCTCGCCCTTATAAATAGGCCGGCCCGACGGGCCTCCAGCCACCTCTCTCTCCTTCGTCTTCTTCCTCGCGCCACTGCTCCCCTGCCCGAGCTCTGCTGCTGTCGCCGCCGCGGGTCTCCTCGTCGTCATCAACTCAGGCCGCTGCATCACCCTGATCTGACCAGAGACACGCGACGACTTCCGCGACTCACCAGCCTCTGTAAGCTTCTTCTGCCCTGCTAGAACAGATCTGTGGTAGGATTCGAGTAGTTCATCCGTGTTCTTCGCCATCGCCCGCAGGTTCTTCAGTAGTTTTCATTTTTACCGCCCTCCTTGATCTTGGACCTGTATAGACCTGCCGCGGTAGCTGTTTGGCACTCATTTTAGATGCAAGCAGATCTCTTTTGACTGCCAAAAGGTTCCATTCAAGCCCAAGAACTTCCTCACGTCTGTTTCTAGGTCTAGAAATTTTTCTTTTACCCGACCATTTTGATCCAAATTTTTTACTGCAATGTGTGAAACCTGTTTACCACACTTAGTAAAAAACTCTAATCATTGAATCTCAGCGGTTTACAGTTCCGGTTTAAAGAAAATACGTGCCTTAGAACCTTCCGGCTTAAAGAAAATCATGCGCCATAAAATTTCCGGCTTAGCTGTGATAAGGCCTGTAGACAATCAAATTGCCCTCAATCCCTTGATGGCTTAAATAGCCCGATGCACTTAGGTGTATACCATTAGTCCCCTTCATAAACCGCCACCTTGACATTGAACTGTAGATTTCTTCCGGCTTATAATTAACCCGGACGTTTTTCCTTTTATCATAGACTGCCGACTTTCACCATGCCTCCCAAAGCTCCCAAGGCCTCCATCACTTGCAACTGGATGAGGTCCAATGTCACCAGTGAGACACTAGCAGATTTTGTTAAGTCCGGATACCTGCCCAAGAAGGACGTCATGTCCTACCGTGCCCCCGACCCATCAGAAGAAAGACCACAGCCAAAGGATGGGGAGGTAGTGATTTTTGCGGATCACATGAGCCGGGGCTTCGCATCGCCCGGCTCAAAGTTTTTTAGAGACGTTCTAAACTTCTTCGATTTGCGGCCTCAAGATATAGGACCCAACTCAGTGTCCAACATCTGCAACTTCCAAGTATTCTGCGAGGTTTACCTTGGAGAAGAACCTAGTCTGCTGCTCTTCAGAGAGCTTTTTTACTTGAACCGCCAGAATGAGTGCGCCAATGGGCCAAGTCTGGAGTTAGGTGGCATCTCCATCCAGCGGCGTAGGGACTGCCTTTTCCCTTACGCAGAGCCGCCCAACCACCCCAAGGACTGGAATCTGACGTGGTTTTACTGTCAAGACACGTCGCCGGCTGACGAGAGTCCGTTGCCCGGCTTTCGCCCCTCGCGTCTGGAGCCGACTCACCCACTGTCAGACAAGTTGACTCAAGCGGAGCGCCAACCTCTGCTCCCCACTATCAACAAGATCAAGGCTCTCCTGGGCAATGGTCTGAATGGAATCGACCTGGTCCGGGTCTGGATCTCATGGCGGGTGATCCCATTGAGCCGCCGCCCCGGCTTAATGTGTGAGTACACGGGCCGAAAAGATGACCCTCAGAGACACAGCCACAACGATCTTCCTGAAGACGTTGCAGAAGATATGACCAAGGCTCTTTTGAACGAGAGCCTGGCAGACTGCGGAAGGACCGGGCTAGCCCCTTTCTGCAAGACCAACCCAGCCCCAGCGGTAAGCCGCTGATCTGAACATCTTAACCGTACATGACTTTCATCTGAATTGTGTTAAGAAAACCGCATTGCATTTTTCAGGCCGATGATAAGTTCTGGCGGGTCAAATATGACCATGAGGCGGCCAAGAAGGCCAGGAAGGCGAAGAAAGCCGCCAAGAAAGCCGCCCCTCGCAAGAAAGGAAGCATGCCTACTGCTTCAGAGCTGATGCAATTAAGCGACAGCTCCGAGTCAGAGGTAACCCCTGAACCTTTAAGTCCTTGCTGTATTTGTTGTTTGTTGCTGTCCGCCTTATCAATACTTGCTCATTAGCAGGATGACACCGGCGCAAGTAACCCGGTGGTTAAAGAGGTAATGTCACTTTCCTCCGACTCGGAGCCCTTGCCAAAGTTGAAAGTCCGAAGGGTAACCCGGAAAGTAAGCTTTTCACATCCTTTAGCTTATCAAGACCCTCAATTTATTTTGAAGCGACAGGTTCATGAAAGCCGGCGTCACACCCGGACCAACAAGGACACCGACCTCTCAGCCGGGTTACCCGACGCATCAAGGAAGCGTCGAACTGAGGTTATTTCCCACTTGTACCCCTTTCATCCGTTGGCGGGTGTTACCCGTCAGCCACTCAATTCTTCTGACTCCAATTATCAGGAGACCTCCCCCTCTTCGGGCGACTCTATGCAGTCGAGTCTTCCGGCTTTCAAGACCGTGCCCGGGTAATGATAACCCTCTTATATTTGTTCTGGTCCTTGCTCATACTTTTTATACTAACCTTTGTTGTTCTTTCAGTGCCCAGGCAAAGCTCACCAAGAGGGCGAAGAAAACCAAGTCGGCCGGAGAGCCGGATTTGCCTGAGCCGGAGGTGACGGTCCAAGAACCGCCAGCTGCCTCCGCCCCCGAAGCCACCACTCCAATGGACACGGCACCTGTAGAAGCTTCTGCTGACCCGGAGGCCTCCGGCTCGGCTCAAACAACAAATGACCCGGACGTGGTAATCACTCGGACGGCATTTGTTGAGCCGGGGAGACCTACCGCACTGGCTAAGTGCTCCGCTAAGGGGGAGTTGCTGCAGCCCCACCGGGTGAACCTGGACCTCTCCGACCACACCAACCTGAGCATTGGAGAGCTCATCTCTGGCTACATCAGCCAAGTGCACAAGAGCCGGGACGCAGAGGTTGCCATGGTGAACCAGATCCAGCAAAAATCTGAGGTATCCTTCTGCTGTCCTCTTACTTACTGCATAGTTACCTTTATCATGCTAGCCCCCAAGTCGGCGACTTATGATTGAATATGTTGTAGACTTAGGTTCCGGCTTACTCGACTGAGCCGGCAGTTTGTAGATAGATACGTTCAATATGCATTAGCCCCCAAGTGCCAAGTGTCTTTGCTTGGAAAACGCTTGGGACTTAAAATTTATATAGTAACTGTTCATGTCATAACCCGGAAATGTATGCAGGCTGCTGGCAAGAAGCTAGAGGCTGACATGGCTGATCTCAAGAGCCGGCTGCAGATGCAAGAGATGGAGACCCGGAAGGCAAATGCCAAATTTGTGTCTAGCATCGCCGCTCAAGAAAAGCTGAAGACAGAATTTGACGCTGAGCGGAAGTCATGGGCCGAAGAGAAGGCCGCATTGGTGAACCGGGCTGAACAGGCGGAGAAAACTCTCTCCGAGAAGACCGCCGAGCTCTCCGGCCTAAAGCGCCAGGTGTCCCAGATGGTGGCCGCCATCTTCGGTAAGTCGCCTCACCGGCTTTCATCAAGTTCAGAATGTTTATATCTCATAATTCATCCCTGTCGCCGGCTTATCTGATTCTGTTAAACAGGTCCCAGAAGTGCCAACCTCAACCAGAGCGTGGTAACTAAGCTGAAGGCCGTGTATACCCTGGTGGAGCAGCTCTACACCGGGTCACAGCGTGCCTTAGCTGTGGTGGCCCTATCCAACGAGGTGCCGACTCACCTGGCAGAAGTCCTGCGCCGGCTCGCCGTTCTGCCTCAGCGGATCCAAGAGCTGCGACGGGCCTCTGCGAGAGCCGGAGCAATCGCTGCGCTGAGTCGGGCCAAGGCGTTCTTGCCAGAGCTAGACCCGGCGGACATCGCCCTCGGCTACCCAAGCCTGAAGGAAGACGGCACCGCCTTTGATCAGAAGAACTTCGCAGCTTGCGTTAAGACTGTACGCCCGGTGGCCACTCTTATTGGCAACGACACAGATCTGACCAAGTATCAGCCGGGTTACAATGCGGAGAATCAGAGGATCCCGACCCCTCGCTATGAAGCCATGAGTTTAATCCCACCGGCTCGTCAGCACACTTTCGCCCCGGAGATTGACCTGGCCGGGTTAATTGACGAGGAAGCCCAATTCGAAGCTCTCAGCGGCATCGACTGGAAGTCATCAACTTTCCAGGTCTTGGGATCAGCCGGAGGAGAAGATAGGAACGAGCCGGAGACTTCAACTCAGCAAGCGTCGTAACTCGGCTGGCGGTTTATCAAACAATGCCTCACCCCTTTGGACTCAACGAGTCTTGTAATAGAGTAGGACCAACACTTTATTTTTGCCGTGTCATCGTGCACGCGAATGCTTGAAGTTTTATCGAAGTCATCTCCTTTATATTTCTCCGGGTCATTCTTTCCCCTTAGTCGCAAATAATTGCCTTTAACTATCCTGCATAAAAAGACGGATCACAAGTCTCCAGGCGGCTTACCACCCTGAGAATCATATGCTTCAGATATATAACCCGGAATATGAATCAAAAAAGATTGGTTCTCAGGTATGTCCTTAATCCAGCCGTAATAACACAATTAGCGGTCTGCAAACATACCTCTGGTTTAGATAACCCGGATAATAAGGATGATACCTTAATGCCAATTTACTTGTCTTAACGACACCCATTGTACTCAACTATCACTGTAACTCAAAGTTAAGCCGGCAAAGTGAGACCCGGCCGTACACACTTTGAAATAATCAGAAGAAACTTGCTATAAAGCAGAGGAACTTAGGGGCTTCCGGTTCGGATACGACCAGACCCGGCCCAAAGGGGTTATGCTAGGATTCGAATGCGATCATATAGCCCCCAGTGGGTGTGGCGATGCCAATCAAGAGGGTATCGACAGCTATGTTCTCTTTGGTTCGAATACGACCCATGTTTGAACAGGAAGCCCCCAAATGACTTTAAGAATTGTTTAACGACGCTGATTCGAATACGATCCACGTCGGTTCTCAAAGGGGTTAAACTAAGATTCAAATATGATCAAAGAAAAACTCCCCAATGAGCTCGGCACTTTGCCAATCAAATGGGTATCGACAGCTGTGTTCTCTTTGGTTTGAATACGACCTATGTTTGAACAGGAAGCCCCCAAGTGACCTTATCGCCTACGGCTAGATTCGAATACGATCATAAGCCGGATCCTCCTTCAAGTTATCATGTAATCTGGCAATGAAAACAACATGTGCACACTTGGAGGAGAAAAAAGGACAGAGGTCCTGCTTTATTACTTATCATAATATATACATGGTTTAGAGAAGTATGTACATCATGAGAGCCGGTGGCTCAAGTGTAGTAAGGCCGAAGCTGAGCTATGTTCCACGGCCGTCGGGTCTGTTCCTCCGACTTACGTGAATCTTTGTGCTCCCGAATGTCAATGAGGTAATATGACCCGTTGTGCAAATTCTTGCTGACCACAAAGGGCCCTTCCCAAGGTGGGGATAGCTTGTGTGCATCTGTTTGATCCTGGATGAGCCGGAGCACGAGATCACCTTCCTGGAAGACCCGGGATTTAACCCGGCGGCTATGATAACGGCACAGGTCTTGTTGGTAAATCGCTGAACGGGCTGCTGCCACATCACGCTGTTCATCCAACAAGTCAAGGGCATCTTGGCGCGCCTATTCATTATCCGCCTCAACGTAAGCCGCCACGCGAGGTGAGTCATGACGGATGTCACTGGGGAGGACTGCTTCTGCCCCATAAACCATGAAGAAAGGCGTAAAACCTGTAGACCTGTTAGGAGTAGTGTTGATGCTCCATAACACGGAGGGAAACTCCTCCACCCAACAACCCGGCGTCCGTTGCAAAGGTACCAAAAGCCGGGGCTTGATACCCTTCAGAATCTCCTGATTAGCTCTCTCAGCTTGACCATTGGATTGAGGATGAGCCACTGAGGAAACATCAAGTCGGATATGCTCTCGTTGACAAAACTCTTCCATGGTGCCTTTGGAGAGATTGGTGCCATTGTCAGTGATAATGCTGTGCGGAAAACCAAAGCGAAAGATCACCTTTTTCATAAACTGAACCGTCGTGGCTGCATCGCACTTGCTAACTGGCTCCGCTTCAACCCACTTGGTAAATTTGTCAACTGCCACCAAAAGGTGGGTCTTCTTATCCTTGGACCTTTTGAAAGGCCCAACCATATCAAGCCCCCAGACTGCAAAGGGCCAAGTAATTGGAATCATCCTCAGCTCCTGAGCCGGTACATGAGCCCGTCACGAGAACCTTTGGCAACCATCACACTTACTGACCAAGTCCTCTGCATCAGCATGAGCCGTCAACCAATAAAAACCATGACGAAAAGCCTTGGCCACAAGGGACTTTGAGCCGGCATGATGGCCACAATCCCCTTCATGGATCTCTCGCAAGATCTCTTGCCCTTCCTCAGGGGAAACACACGCTGAAACGCTCCCGTAACACTGCAGTGGTGCAACTCACCATTGATAACAATCATTGACTTAGCCCGCCGGGTTATTTGCCTGGCCAAAGTTTCATCCTCAGGCAACTCGCCCCGGGTCATGTAAGCCAGATAGGGCATTGTCCAGTCTGGTATGATATGGAGAGCCGCCACCAGCCGTGCCTCCGGGTCGGGGACAACCAAGTTTTCCTCTGTAGGCGACTTAACAGAAGGATTATACAGGACATCCAGGAAAGTATTAGGCGGCACCGGCTTTCGCTGAGAGCCTAGCCGGCTTAAAGCATCAGCCGCCTCGTTCTTCCTGCGATCAATGTGCTCTACTTGGTAGCCCTGAAAGTGGCCAGCAATGGCATCAACTTCGCGGCGATAAGCCGCCATGAGAGGGTCCTTAGAGTCCCACTTGCCTGATACTTGTTGAGCCACCAAGTCTGAGTCACCGAAACACCTTACCCGGCTCAAACTCATCTCCTTAGCCATCCGAAGACCGTGGAGCAAGGCCTCGTACTCAGCCGCATTGTTAGTGCAAGGAAACATGAACTGTAGCACATACTGGAACTTGTCACCTTTAGGGGAAGCCAATACAACTCTAGCCCCTGAGCCCTCCAACTGCCTGGACCCATCGAAGTGAATAGTCCAATATGTGTTATCCGGCTTTTGCTCGGGCACTTGTGACTCTGTCCAATCATTGATGAAATCCACCAGGGCCTGAGATTTAACAGCAGTGCATGGCACATACTTGAGACCATGAGGTCCGAGCTCGATAGCCCACTTAGCCACTCTCCCTGTGGCCTCTCTGTTTTGAATGATATCACCAAGAGGGGCAGAACTGACCACGGTTATGGGATGACCCTGGAAATAATGCTTAAGCTTCCGGCTTGCCATGAACACACCATAAACAAGCTTCTGCCAATGTGGATACCGCTGTTTGGACTCGATAAGCACTTCGCTGACATAATAAACCGGCCGCTGAACCGGATGCTCCTTACCCTCTTCCTTGCGTTCCACCACCACAGCCACACTGACGGCTCGTGCGTTTGCCGCCACGTACAGTAATAAGGGCTCCTTATCAACCGGAGCAGCAAGGACTGGGGGCTCTGCCAGCTGCTTCTTCAAATCCTCAAAAGCGGTATTAGCTGCATCATTCCAGACAAAGTTATCAGTTTTCTTCATCAACTGATATAATGGCATGGCCTTCTCACCCAAACGGCTTATAAACCGGCTTAAAGCAGCGATGCGACCCGCCAAACGCTGAACGTCATTTATACACGCTGGCTTAGCCAGGGAGGTGATGGCCTTGATCTTCTCCGGGTTAGCCTCAATGCCTCTGTCAGAAACCAAAAAACCCAAGAGCTTGCCTGCAGGTACACCAAAGACACACTTGGCCGGGTTAAGCATCATCTTGTAGACCCGGAGATTATCAAAGGTTTCTCTCAAATCATCTATCAGGGTTTCCTCCTTTATGGATTTAACCACAATATCGTCCACATAAGCATGAACATTGCGCCCAATCTGTTTATGAAGACAGTTCTGCACGCAGCGCTGATAAGTCACCTGTGCACACTTGAGTCCAAAGGGCATGGATATATAGCAGAAGGCTCCAAAAGGAGTGATGAACGCCGTCTTCTCCTGGTCCTTAACTGCCATTTTAATTTGATGATATCCGGAATAAGCATCCAAGAAACTTAAGCGCGCACAACCGGCCGTAGCATCAATAATCTGATCACTACGGGGAAGGGCAAAAGGATCAGCCGGACACGCTTTATTTAAGTCCGTGTAGTCCACACACATCCGCCACGTGCCGTTCTTCTTGAGTACGAGCACCGGGTTAGCTAACCATTCTGGGTGGAAGACTTCAACAATAAACCCAGCCGCCAAGAGCCGGGCCACCTCTTCGCCAATGGCTTTCCGCCTCTCTTCATTAAACCGCCGAAGAAACTGTCTAACCGGCTTAAATTTCGGATCAACATTGAGAGTGTGCTCAGCGAGTTCTCTAGGTACACCTGGCATGTCAGAAGGTTTCCACGCGAAGATGTCCCTATTCTCACGGATGAACTCGATGAGCGCGCTTTCCTATTTTGGATCCAGATTGGCACTGATGCTGAATTGCTGAGAAGAATCTCCTGGAACGAAATCAACAAGTTTAGTCTCATCGGCCGACTTAAATTTCATTGCCGGCTCATGCTCCGTAGTAGGCTTTTTCAGAGAGGTCATATCTGTTGGGTCAACGTTGTCTTTGTAAAACTTCAACTCCTCTGTTGCCCAAACAGATTCTGCATAAGCTGCATCGCCTTCTTCACATTCCAAGGCCACCTTCCAGCTGCCGTGAACCGTAATGGTCCCATTATGACCCGGCATCTTGAGCTGTAAGTAAACATAACACGGCCGTGCCATGAATTTGGCGTAAGCCGGCCGCCCAAATATAGCGTGGTACGGACTTCTTATCTTGACCACCTCAAAGGTCAATTTTTCCACCCTGTAGTTGTTCTCATCCCCAAAGGCCACTTCCAACTCGATCTTGCCGACTGGATAAGCCGACTTACCAGGTACCACACCATGGAAGATAGTGTTTGACTGGCTGAGGTTCTTATCAACCAACCCCATACGGCGAAAAGTCTCATAATAGAGGATGTTGATGCTGCTGCCTCCATCCATGAGCACCTTTGTGAACTTATATCCTCCCACTTGAGGAGCCACCACTAAGGCCAAGTGACCCGGATTGTCTACCCGGGGTGGGTGATCCTCTCTACTCCACACTATAGGCTGCTCAGACCACCTCAAGTAGCGTGGAACCGCCGGCTCGACAGCATTCACGGCCCTCTTATGAAGCTTCTGGTCTCGCTTACACAGACTGGTGGTGAATACATGGTACTGTCCACCGCTAAGCTGCTTGGGATTGGTCTGATAACCCCCCTGCTGTTGTTGGTGACCCTGGCCAGACTGCTGATTAAAGCCCCCTTGACCGTTCGGAGGGTTGGAATTTGAGCCGCCGCCCGGGCCATGAAAGCCGCCGGCGCCTGAGCCGCCGCCCGAGCCATTGTAATTCTTAAAGGCCTTCATGATTGCACAGTCCTTCCATAGATGAGTTGCTGGCTTCTCTCTAGAGCCATGCCTTGGACAAGGCTCATTCAACAGCTGCTCCAGCGTCGGGCCTGACCCGCCGCCTCGGGGAGGGGGTCTCCCCTTGCGTCGCTGGTTATTCCCTTGTGAGCTGGCGTTGGCCACAAACTCTAGGCTGCCGTCGGCCTTGCGCTTGCCTCCTCCTTGGTTCCCCGGGTTATGCTGAGGACCCTTGCCGTTGTCGTTCTTCTTTCCCTTCCCTGTCCTTTCATCATCTGAAGCGGGGTCCTTGGTACCATCGGAATCGGCGTACTTGACAAGAGCCGCCATCAGTGTACCCATATCATTGCAGTCGCGCTTAAGCCGCCCGAGTTTCATCTTTAGGGGCACAAAACGACAATTCTGCTCCAACATTAAGACTGCAGAGCCGGCGTCCATCTTATCCGAGGAGTGTATTATCTCCTTAACCCGGTGAACCCAATGTGTTGTAGACTCCCCTTCTTGCTGCTTGCAGTTAGTCAAATCCACAATTGACATAGATTGCCGACAGGTATCCTTAAAGTTTTGGATGAACCGGGCTTTCAGCTCAGCCCAAGACCCAATGGAATTCGGTGGTAGCCCTTTCAACCAAGTGCGGGCAGTCCCATCTAACATCATGGTAAAATACTTAGCCATGGCCGCCTCGCTGACCTCCAGCAGCTCCATAGCCATCTCATAACTCTCGATCCAGGCTGCAGGCTGTAAGTCTGCTGTGTAATTAGGCACCTTCCTAGGGCCTTTGAAGTCCTTGGGTAGACGCTCATTGCGGATAGCTGGCACTAAACAAGGGACACCCCCAGTCCTGGTAGGGATACCCACGTCGACGGAAGTCGTCGGATAAGCCGGGGGGGGGGGTCTGGTAAGCCGTCAATTGAGGCACCTGCTCCGCCTATTGCCGCGCTCTGTCCTGGTCTGCTGCGTGGAAGGCTCCGTTATGAACCGGGCCATGGCCAGGGGGCGGGTCATGGCGTCAGACATTACATGAGCCGGCCGCTGAGACCATGTGCCTGCTGTAACTCGGGCTCCGGCCTGGGCGAGGGGTCGAGTGGATCCTGTCTCGGCTATAGGAGTACGCCTCTTGCTGCGCCAGTGCTGTCTGAAGGAGTTCCCTGACCCGGCGGGTTTCAATAGCCGTCGGAGAGTCGCCGTCAACCGGGAGAGCCGCCAGCCGTGCCGCCGCGGCGACCATGTTCTCCAGCGGGTTATTATAATGACCCGGGGGTATTGGCACGTACTGAGGCGGGGCAGGGGGCGCCTGGGGAGGCCCCATCACTATTGGCTGAATAGGGGTTCCAGACCCGGGCACTATGACCCCTGGCGGGTTACTAGACCCTGCACCTGGCGTGTTGAAGAGGTTGCGTGGATCGTAAACCGGAGGGAGTCGAGATTGGGCCTTTTGATGCCTCCTCCTCAGGACCTCATTGGATGCGTTTTGATCCATCGTTAGCCGGAAGGACTGCGCTTGAATCAACTGGGTTTGGGCGTCGAGAGCCGCCCTTTCCGCAGCCATCCTGATCCCCTCTGCTGCCAGATCCTCCTTGGCTTTCACTAGATCCAATTTTAACTGCGCCACCTCCGCATCATGCTGAGCTTGATCTGCCGGGTCAACCGTAGCGGTTAACAGCGCCGTCATCTTGTCCGTAAGATCCATTAGTACCTGAGCCGGAGAAGGCACCGGGTTTCCCGCTCCAGCAGCGGGGTTCTGAACAGGCTGCACACCGGCCATAAAGACTCCAACCTGACTTGGCGGCTCAAACGGGTCCGGAATATTGTCACCATCGGAACAATCCATGAGCCTGCCATCTTGAAGTTGATACAACGAGTTTGACTCGTCGGTGGACGACTCGCCGTCAGAGCCGGCGGCCGCCTCATCACCAGATCCAGATCGATCAGAGAGCCCTCCATGGATACATCCCACAAAGGCATGCTTTAAGGCAGGCCGGGCCCGGGCGGGTCGTGCACGCTGAGCCGTCTCGACGAGATCGGCGCAGAGACCCGGCTCAGGGCCAGGCTCATCAATCTTGCCAATGAAGACGTGAATTCCGCCGAAGGGGACCCGGTACCAGTACTCAATTGAGCCGGCGTCGGGGCCCCAGTTTGCATCGTCGATGTAGAGCTTGCCGCGACGACTCTTGGTCATCCGGCCCACAGCGTATCCCTTGAGCCCTTCGAAGCTGCCCTTCAAGAACTCAAATCCACCGTGCGCTGGCCCCACGGTGGGCGCCAACTGTCGTGGAATTGTCACGGCAGATGTCCTCGAACTAGGACTTAGTCGTGGAGCCATCGCAGCTAGGAAGCTTGAAGGGGTTAATGCGGGACAAGGAACACGAGGGTTTATACTGGTTCGGCCCCTTACGGTGAAGGTAAAAGCCTACGTCCAGTTTGAGGTGGTATTGATTAGGGTTACGATCACCAGGGAGCTAAACTGCTATGCCCGGCTCTCGATGAGATTGTTCTTGTCCCTAAACCGCTGCCGGGTCCTCCCTTTATATAGGGAGGCTGACGCCCAGTAGCTCTCAGAGTCCCGGCCGGCTCATAAGAGTGTCCGGCTCGGACTCTCAACTATTCTTGCCTTACACTACAAGTTCTACCATAATAATGATTGTAACTACGGGCTTTTAAGCCATATCCGGGTCTTAAGCCCATCCTCGGCCCACCGTCTTTAAGCTTGGCTTCGGGCTTCTGGCAATGACCATTAGAGTAACCCGGCCCCTCCTGGCGGGTGACTCTAAGGTCTATATCCTCAACAGTAAGGATGACTATGGAGTAAGCAAGAGAGTTGTACCTCAGATTTCTGCTGTATCTGCTTCACCATGTCAATCTCTAAGTCCCGGCTGTTGTGCACTTGACCAATATAGCTTGAAACAATGTCTCCAATGCTCAAATTCGCATAGTCAGTGATCTCCAGCCTGGCCCTGCGGCGCTCTAGCAGCTCTTCCTTGGCAGAGCATTTTGCCAGCGCAGTGGGTCTCCCCGGCTCGACAAATTCCGTCTGGGTGATTACAACGTCCGGGTCATCGGCCGGCTGAGCTGGGATGGAGATCTCCGGGTTAGTTGAACTCTCTATGACTGGCTCGCCAGTTGGAGCGGTGGCTTCAGGAGCTGAGGCAGATGGCGGTTCTTGGGCTGAAGCTTCCGGTTCAGTCAGGACCGGTTCTTTGACCGGTTTATTCTTCTTCGCCCTCTTGCTGAGCTTTGCTTGAGCACTGAAAGGACAAAAGGTTAGTACAAAAGCATGAGTAAAGATAAGCACAACATAAGATGATCATCATTACCCGGGTGCGGTCTTGAAAGCCGGCAGGTTCGATTGCATAGAATCACCAGAGGAAGGTGAAGTTTCCTGATAATTTGAATCAGAAGAATTGAGTGGTTGACGAGTAACGCCCGCCAAAGGATGAAAAGGGTATAAGTTGGAGATAACCTCGGTCCGACGCTTCCTTGATGCTTCAGGTAAGCCGGAGGAGAGGTCCGCATCCTTGTTGGTCCGGGTGTGCCGCCGACTCTCATGAATCTGTCGCTTCAAAAGAAATTGAGGATCTTGATAAGCTAAAGGATGTGAAAATCTTACTTTCCAGGTTACTCTTCGGACTTTCAGCCTTGGCAAGGGCTCCGAGTCGGAGGAAAGTGTAGTTACCTCTTCAGTCACCGGGTTACTCGCTCCGGTGTCCTCCTGCTGATAATCAGTATCGATAAGGCGGATAGGAATAAATAAGAAACAAAAGAAGAGCCTAAAGAGTCAAGGGTTACCTCTGACTCGGAGCTGTCACTTAGCTGAAGCAGCTCTGAGGCAGTAGGCCTGCTTCCCTTCTTGCGGGGAGCGGCTCTCCTGGCGGCTTTCTTAGCCTTCCTGGCTTTTTTAGCCGCCTCATGGTCATATTTAACCTTCCAGAACTTGTCATTAGCCTGAAAAATACAACAAAGATTTCTTAACATTCAGATGAAAACTATTAAAAGGAAAACCAAGGTGTTCAGGTCAGTGGCTTACCGCCGGAGCCGGGTTAGCTTGGCAGAAGGGGTTTAAGCCGGTCCTCCCACAGTCGGCTAAGCTCTCATTCAGGAGAAACTTGGTCATGTCGTCCACGACGTCCTCAGGAAGATCGTTGGGGCTGTGCCGCAGAGGGTCATCCTTCCGGCCCGTGTAATCACACATTAAGCCGGGGCGGCGGCTCAAGGGGATCACCCGCCAAGAGATCCAGACCCGGACCAGATCAATGCCATTGAGGCCATTTCCCAGGAGAGCCTTGATCTTATTGATGGTGGGGATCAGAGGTTGACGCTCAGCTTGAGATAGTTTGTCTGGCAGGGGGTGATTTGGCTCCAGACGCAGGGCACGAAAGCCGGGCAGAGGGCTCTCGTCAGCCGGAGAAGTATCCTGGCAGTAGAACCATGTCTGGTTCCAGTCCTTTGGATGGCTTGGCGGCTCAACATAAGGAAAGAGGCAATCTCTCCGTCGTTGAATGGAGATTCCGCCAAGTTCCAAGCTCGGCCCGTTGGCGCACTCATTCTGGCGATTCAGATAAAACAGCTCCCTAAAGAGCAGTAGGCTGGGCTCTTCTCCAAGATAGACTTCACAGAATACTTGGAAGTTGCAAATATTCGACACGGAATTGGGTCCTATGTCTTGCGGCCGCAGATCGAAGAAGTTTAGAACATCTCTAAAGAATTTCGAGCCGGGCGGTGCGAAGCCCCGGCTCATGTGATCAGCAAATATCACCACCTCGCCATCTCTAGGTTGAGGTCTCTCCTCCGACGGGTCAGGGGCACGATAAGACATGACCTCCTTTTTGGGCAGGTAACCCGTCTTCACGAAATCGGCTGAAGTGTCATCAGTAACATTGGATCTCATCCAGTTGCACGTGATGGGTGCCTTGGGAGCCTTGGGTGGCATTGTGAAAGATGAAGCCTATGACAAAAGGGAAATGTCCGGTTCAACTATAAGCCGGAAGAAATTTACAGTTCAACACTTAAAATGGCGGCTTATGAAGGGGCCTAATGACATATGGCTAATTGCGTCGGGTTATCTAAGCCGCTGTGGGCGTCATGAGTAATTCAAGTTGTCTACAGCTTGATCATAAATGAGCCGGAAATTTTATAGCACGTGGCCTCTTTTAAGCCGGAAATGTGAGCCGCCATAGCTAAACAGATGCAATTTTTGACTAAGTGTGGCGCAAACAAGTTTCACAGACCTAGAACTGACACAGAGGAAGTTCATAGGCTCAAACGGGGCTTCTGTGCAGTAGAAAGGATCTATGTGCATTTGGGACGGGTGCGAAACAGCTACCGCAATAGTTCTATACTGTCTAAAGATCAAGAAGGGGTGTTAACAGTGGAATCTATCAAGTGTTCATGACGAACGGCGACGAACACCGACGAACTCGAAGGTCACTAATGCGGATCTGAGGAACAGGGAGGAGAAAGCTTACAGATGCGGAGTTACTGCGGAGGTTCGTCGCGTTTTTCTGGTCATGTCAGGTTGATGCAGCGGCCTGAGTTGGTGAAGACGAGGAGACCCGCGGCGGCGGCGGCGGAGCTCGAGTGGCAGCACAGTGGCGAGAGGAGGAAGAAGATGGAGGCGGCAAGTGACGGAAGACTCATGGGCTGGGCTTATTTAAAAGGTGTAGCTAATAAGTGGGCGCGAGAAACGAGGAGGCCACGGCGTGATTATCTCGCCACAGAAGCGCCTCGATTTTCGGGATGGCCATTAAGGATAAAGATCCGTTGGGATATGACAGAATAAAAAAATGAACTTAATGGAAGATGACGTCACGGCGAGTTATCAGGAATCCAGAAGATGACATCACGGCGGGTTATAACCTTCGCACAAATATAAGCCGGAAGATTTTCTCTCAAGGGGATTGAAGATTGGCATGAACCGGTTCAAATCAATCTGGGGCCTAATGTTGAGGATATAACCATTGGAATCACCCGCCCAGGAGGGGCCGGGTTATGGCATAATGGTCATCACACGAAGCCCAGTACCAAGCTTGAAGACGGCGGGTTAATAATGGGCTTAAGACCCGGAGATGGCTTAAGGCCCGTAGTGATAAACCGCCGTACGACAAGACTGGTAGTGTAAGGCAAGAATAGTTAAGAGTCCGAGCCGGACACTGTTATGAGCCGGCCGGGACTCTGAGAGCCGCTGGGCGTCAACCTCTCTATATAAAGGGACGACCCGGCGGCGGTTTAAGGAGAAGTAAGACAACCTCGATAACCAGGCAGGACGGCTTATCTCCTGGTGATCGAAACCCTAATCAATACAACCTCAACTGGACGTAGGCTTTCACCTTCACCGTAAGGGGCCGAACCAGTATAACCCTGGTGTTCCTTGTCCCGTTTAACCCCTTTAAGCTTCCTAGCTGCGATGGCTCCACGACTAAGTCCTTGCACGAGGACATCTGCCGTGACAATTCCACGACAGGTCCCATAAATCAACCAACCGCGTAAGGAACGCAAACTCAAGGAACATAATACCGGTATGACAGAAACTAGGGCGGCAAGAGTGGAACAAAACACCAGGCATAAGGCCGAGCCTTCCACCCTTTACCAAAATATATAGAATAAGAGATATTGTGATATCCCAACATATCCATGTTCCAACATGGAACCAACTTCATCTTCACCTGCAACTAGCCACGCTATAAGAAGGGCTGAGCAAAAGCGGTAACTTAGCCAAACAACGGTTTGCTAGGAAAGGATGGTTAGGGGCTGACATGGCAATATGGGAGGCATGATATAGCAAGTGGTAGGTAGCGCAGCATGGCAATAGAGCGAACAACTAGCAAAGCAAAGATAGATGTGATTTCGAGGGGTGGTCATCTTGCCTGCATGGTTGTCAGAGTTGTCGAGAGCTTGATCCTCGTAAGCGTACTCAACAGGTTCCTCGTTCACGAACTCGTCTCCCGGCTCTACCCACAACAAGAACACAAGCAACGGAACCACAATCAATCACGGGGAATGCACAAGCAGCATGATGCAATACATGAATGATATGCAAGATATGATATGCAATGCGTATGCGTGCTCCGGGAGGAAAATAATGAACAAGGCAGTAACTTAGCAAACCAAGCATGCCACTGGAAAGATGAGATGATTTCGGTCGAAATTGATATAAAGATCACCGGAAACGGATGCACGGTTTGCAAATGGCAAGCAAAACAAGAATGACACGTAACTGCGATTAACGACACGATAGCACTTAGAATACAACAAGTAACAATGCTACGGCACTCCAACGTAGAAACAAAGCATATAGCAGTAATCTACAGGAGATGCTTGACAAAAGATGAACACTGAGCTACGGCTAGATCACAACATAACAAGCTCAAACAAGCATGGCAAAAGTGCAAAAGATAACAGGTTCACAGACTTGGTGAAATTACTGGACATGGCAGAAAACAGCATCAGGTAGCAATGTTCAGAGCATGAAAACAACATGCTACAGGAACTTAACATGGAAAAATAAGGCATGGAAGTGTTCTACTAAATGCATATGACAAAAGTCCCTTACTGACCATAAGACAAAAAGGACCCAAAGATATGGTGGCAACCATATAAACATAGCAAGTTTCGTTATCAGGTTTCAGACTTGGCAGAAAACAGAGCATGGCAGAAACAATAATATGAAGGCATCTTGGTGAGCTTGATGTACTCACCAAAAAGCAATGCATGACAAACCAAGAATACCTACAGCAAGATGGAATGTTTATGCAGCTATCCATGGCAAGAACAAAAGTATATAGCATGTATGGATCAACTACAACAAGCTTGGCAAAAATGAATATCATGTTAAGAATCTGTCAGAAATATTTTATAGCAAACGTAGAGCAAGATAGAGTCATGCTATGGCACTTCATAATTTCAAACAACTGCAGAAGTGGATCAATTACAACAATATCTACAAAACATCCTTACTGAACATCTCCAAAATATGCATGGATCTCTCTGTAGCATCAAGGTTACATGGCAACAAAATAACAGCAGACAAAGACTTGGAGAAATCACCAAGTCCCTGAAATCAGAAACATCACGGGGCCTAGTTTGCATGCTTGTGCTAGTCACCACAGAGATCACAAAAATACATGGGATACACCACTGGAAAGATGGAATGGCATACAATAAAACATATGTAGAGCTCCTGCCCATAAGATGCACAGATTAAAAGATACAAAAATAACAAATCTCCAAGTTCTGCTAAGTAACAGCAGATAACAGCAACTAGCACTTTTGCACCAGAGATTTGGGCATCAAGATGGACTCAAATGAACATGGTGCAATTGAACAAAATGTAGAACATCACGAGGCTAACATTTTGATATATTACACGTGCGAAACGGAGCTACATGCAGAGAGTTACGATGCAATGAACAGGTGCACATAATGTCAAACTTTCAGGACTTGGAGAAAAAAACGGGGGAGGGGAAAGTCAACGCACTGGGCTTCCTCGATCGGATCTGGCGCGGTTGCTCTCGAGCTCGCCGGTGGAAGGAGGCGCGGCGGAGGAGAGGAGGCGACCGGGGGGAGGAGGAGAGGGCGACGGCGTCGGGGAAGGAGGGCGCGGCGCCGGAGGGAGCGGGGCACGGCGGTGGACGGCGGAGGCGGGAGCACGGCG